>NC_091455.1:84992528-85242528 GCF_027789765.1 Dendropsophus ebraccatus | reverse complement strand
GAGGCTGCGGCCTGTGTGCGGGGGGCCGGGACTCACAACGGGGAGGGAGGGGGGAGTGACGCCGGGACCGGGGAGCATGGAGCAGGAGGTGAAGGTTCTGCTCCACTACAACTATTACTATCCCCAATGTACTATACTAGTGCTGGGTCAGCACTAGTATAGTATGTTGGGGATAGTAGCTGTATGGCTAGCACTAGTATAGAATGTTGGGGGTAGTAGTTGTATAGCTATGTGTTAACCATACAACTACTATCCCCAATATACTATACTAATGTTATGTGTCAGCTATACTACTACTACTACCCCCAATATACTATACTTGTTTTATGTGTCAGCCATACTACTACCCCCAACCTACTATACTGTGCATCTGCCATACTACTACTACTACCCCCAACCTACTATACTGTGCATCTGCCATACTACTACTACCCCCAACCTACTATACTGTGCATCTGCCATACTACTACTACTACCCCTAACCTACTATACTGTGAGTCAGCCATACAACTATTATCCCCAACATACTATACTGTGTCAGCCATACTACTACTACCCCCAACATACTATACTGTGTGTCAGCCATACAACTACTACCCCCAACCTACTATACTGTGCATCTGCCATACTACTACTACCCCCAACCTACTATACTGTGAGTCAGCCATACAACTACTACCCCCAACATACTATACTGTGTGTCAGCCATACTACCTTCCCAATCTCGCACAATATACAGTGTTTGCACCAAAAAAGTCATATATGCAAACACAGTACCACGGTCACTGCGCACTAAGAATAAACTCTCAGACAGCCCTATAGGCTGAAAGATTTTAAAAGTTATGGAGTTATGGGAATCAGAAAACAGCATTATATTGAATCATTATGGGGGGGGGGGGGAATATACGCCAACTATCAAAATGGTATTGAGTATCGAAATAAAAAAGTTGGTATTGGTATGGAACTCAAAATTCTGGTATCATGACATCCCTATCACGGACACCTTTCCGGATTTTTCTGGAAGGGTGTCCGTTCCGTAAAAAAATAGGACATGTCCTATTTTTGTCCAGAATTGCGGCTCGGACACCCCCATAGAAGTGTATGGGAGCGGTGGAATCAAGGGCACTCTCCTGATGGACAGTGCTGGCAGCCACCCAATCACCCCGTCGCGCAACCCCCCCGGACGGACATATTCTTTCCGCCGCCTGACCCCGCCTGTACTTCCGCAGCCTGTGGCCATCCAGGGTGCAGAACTACAACCCTCATCATGCCCCTGATGACACTTCATGATGGGAGTTGTTCTTCTGCAGCCTGTGGCCATCCAGGGTGCAGAACTACAACTCTCATCATGGCCTGTTGACAGGTTGTGGCGGTCACAGAGTTCCAGAGGAGGGGGGGTGTATGGGTGGCTTGGCAGTAGGCACTGATGGGCTGGGGGGATACAGCGGGAGGCCAGGGGTACCGGGGCAGAGAGTGGGCAGCGCAGCCAGAGGCCAGGGCAGAGATTGGAGACAGCGGCAGCAGGTGATGTGGGGTTCCATTTAGTGAGCTCCGGGAAGAGGGGTACTGGTGGTGGTTGGGGGGAAGGGGTTACCCATACAATCTGGAACCCCGGATGCTGTCCTGATGTGCATCAGGAAAGTGTCCGTGGTTCCGGCGCCCCCATAGACTTCTATGGGGGCGTCCGTGCCGGATATCCGGATGAAAATAGGACAGGATCTAAAAAATCCTGACCTATTTTCCGTAATGGACACCCTTCTGGAAAAATCCGGAAGGGTGTCTGTGACTAATGTAAGCCTATGGGTCCGGAAATCCAGCCGGATTTCCTGATAGGAAATCTCGGTGGTTTTTCCGGACGTGTGAAGGGGGCCTGACTCTCTGCCGGAATACATTTTGATTTTAGGCATAATACTGGCCCCAGGAGAAGGCTGACCCCCCAGACCACACATGGCATGATGGAGTGTACAAAATGGTACCGGCAGTTTGGGGGTGGGCTGCACGGCTGGTACAGGTTGACACGTAATGAGTTTGCTGCAAACTCATTACATGTGAACGCATCTTTAGGCTATGTTCACACTATGTAAGTGTGGAGCATTGCCTGTTCTTCTATGGGATCCTGGCCGGAGCATATACACATCGTATACGCTCCGGCCGGGATCCTGTGCGGTGCTGCAAATAACTGACATGTCAGTTTTCTGCGGGCGCAATTCAATGAATTGCAGCCGTAGGAAATCCTGTTCACACAATGAAGCGAGCGGCTCTGGCTGCTCCGATCAGTGGTGCAGTGATGTATCTGGCAGCAGCAGGCTGTGATCTTTACACTGCCTGCAGACTGTCTCCCTTCTGCTTCGTCCCGACTGCTCTGCTGTAACCTGTCACAGCAGGAAGAGGAACACAGAGGTCTGGCCATGTGCACAGAGGATCTGGGGGAGGGGAGCCCACACAGAGCTCAGACAGCAGCAGCACAGCCCCTGCAGCTTCCCTGTCAGCCTCTGCTAGTGGTAATTAGCTGTGGAGGCTGACCCTGAGACGCTGCAGGGAGCTTCCACTGTGCTCCTGCCCCCACCCTCAGGATTGTAGATCCGGCCGGCCGGCGGAGGGATATCAACTCAGCACAAGCAGAGAGGGGAGGTTAATATACGCATGCTCGACCAGGAAAACTGTTACACGGTCGGACAGAGGAGCTTCATTAGTTGACAGTCTCTTTCAGCTGCTGTGGCCTCCATGTGCCCTACCTCCTCTGCAGATTATCTCACCATCACAGATGAGGGACCGTCAGCAGCAGGATCGTGGACATGTGAGTTGCTGAGGGTGGGGGGTCGGGAGGTTACATTGATTTCTGTAGGGTAGGTGCTCTGGCGCAAAACCAACACATCTCATCACTCCAGCCAACACAGGAAAACTGTCCCAGTTAAGTTAAAAGGGGTGTTAAATACAGAGGTATTACTGCGCAAAGCCTGTTTCGGTATTTCAGTTTTTGAGACTGGGACGGAGTTCCACCTTCCAACAGGGCAATGACCCAAAGCATACCGATAAAGCAACACTTGACTGGTTTAAGGGGTAATGAGTAAATGTATTGGAATTACCTAGTCAAAGAATCTATGGTCAGGTGTGAAGATTGCTGTTCAACCAGTGGAAACCCTCTAACTTGAGTTGAAGCAGTTGTGCCTTGAGGAATGGGCAAAAATCCCAGTGGCCAGATGTGGCAAGCTCATGGAGAATTATCCAAAGCACCTTGCAGCTGTAATGGCTCTAACAAAGTATTGATCTTAGGGGGGTGAATAGTTATGTACACTTTGCAATAAAAAGAACACAAAATGTTCAAAGTACACAAAATGATGCAAACCCTCAAAAAAATCCATTTTAATTCCAGGTTGTAATGTAAAAAAAAAAAAATATATATATATATATATATATATATATATATATATATATATATATATAAATTGGCGTGGTCATTAAGGGCAAAATCCATGGTGGGGTTAAGTTTATACTTGTACCATTTTTTTACATCAGCCCAGCATATTTGAGCTTAATGTGAGTTCCTATAGAATAGGCTATGCACTGCTGAAACCAAATTAACAGGACATGTTCAAGTCATTGCTTCCACTCAATGGGCCTTTTTCTTTATATATAGAGTGATGAGTCCTGTATAAAAAAGACAAACTTAAAGGCAGCATTTTAAAAGACAATGCGGCAACTAAAGGTAGGAAATTGGGGAGAGAGGGGAAGTTTGTCTTTTCTAACTTTTTCAAGAAATGGTTGGCGTGGGAGAGACTATGCCCCATGGAGCAGAAATAAAAGTCATTATAGAAAGCTCTCTGATAAGAAAACCAGACTATAACATTATGACTTGGAGAATAAGCATGCTTTAGAAGTTGCCAAGTGAAATCATTTAAATCTCTGCAGGGCTGTCTTAGGTTTTCAAAATCTAAGTGGTTTGCACTCAACAGATTATCCCATCTCTCTAGGAAGAACTATTGTTCAATATAATAGTAATAAAATGGCAGCACAATTAGGCTTTTTGGCTTCTTTTGATGGTATAGAAAGCTCTTATGTAGAAGCTGAAATGATAATGTTTCGATCCACATGGACCGATGGGTTTGGGGGCTGCTTTATACCTCATAGCTAGAGAATTACTTTCCTATTCATAGTTTTACATACAATAAGTTTTAGTCTATAGAAGTAACTGTGCAGTATTTAATAAGGCTGTAAAAAAGAGATTAGCAGCTGGGAACTATTAAACCTACCTTGGCTGTGACTACTGGGCTAACAATAGCTTTTCTAACAGCACACAATAAATAGCAATCACCAGTGGTCCTCAATCATCGCATACGCTGAGTGTGTGTAAACTTCTTATATGTCTTGTAAGACAAGACATACAATTGCAGGCCTTATTCACACGTTCAGTGATTTTTTAGGTCAGCTATTTTTATTCCATGATCCATGAAATATGGTCCGTATTTGCATCCATATCTGCAAAAATGTACGACTGGTAAAAATGTTTTTATTTTTATTTTTTGCTTAGATTTGATCATTGAAGATTTCACGGATGTCACAGAAGAGCAGCTCCCAGATGACTAGTTCCTGGTTCTCCCCCAGCCTCACCCGACAGAATAAAAGATTCAGTTTTCCGACTAACTACTGTTACAGACACATACAGCAGGGGAGCTGTGTAGGAGCGCTGTTTGCTGCATATAGGAGCTGTATCAGCATAATCATGCCTATTGGTTTCCTTTAACATTATACATGTGTTTTAATGAGCAAAGAAAGAACAAAGAAAGAACTGTGCGCAGTCCATAATTACAGACTATGTGCTATGGAGTTTGGAACTCTCAGCATCGTCATTCACGATAATGCCGGGAGCTCCAAATCAGTTTTTTTTTTTTTTTTTGCTGAAATCAGAAGTATAAGCCATTTTAAGACACTCTGTAATCGTTTTATTAGGCAAAAGCCTTTCTCCACTCCCAGCCTCTGTGCATTATCAGGCAAAGTCATCTTCATTACAGAGAAGCAGGTGAAGACAGGTAGCTTAGTCCAATTATAACATATGGAAGGGGAAAATACTGGATTCACAGGTCAGAAAGGTCAGTGCTTATCTGGGGAAAATAAAAAGACATTTAAATGACAGTTACGCTTTAAGGCTGGGTTCACACTACGTATATTTCAGTCAGTATTGGGGTCCTCATATTGCAACCAAAACCAGGAGTGGATTAAAAACACAGAAAGGATCTGTTCACACAATGGTGAAATTGAGTGGATGGCCGCCATATAACAGTAAATAAAGGCCATTATTTCAATATAACAGCCGTTGTTTTAAAATAACAGCAAATATTTGCCATTAAATGGCGGCCATCCACTCAATTTTAACATTGTGTGAACAGATCCTTTGTGTTTTTAATCCACTCCTGGTTTTGGTTGCAATATGAGGACCACAATACTGACTGAAATATACGTAATGTGAACCCAGCCTAAAATTTCACACTACTGTACTGACACATGTAGCACGTGCGGGGAATGTGGGAATGAATCCTTAGGCTTCACTCAGACACAACATTTGCACATCATTTTTGGAGACAGAAAAAAAAAAAAACGCCCAAAAAGCAGGAAGCAGCTTTTTGAGTAAGTTAGTTTAGGTGTTTTTTTTCTGTACAAGTCATGTAACTCCAGGCTTTCTATTGAAGAAATGGAGGGGGAAAAAAAATAGACACCCCTTTTATTTCCCTACCTTTCTTTCCACCCTACATAAGTGTGTGTGTGTGTGTGTCTGTGTGTGTGTGTGTAATCCAATGTTTCTGTGGAAAACCATCAAATGTACGCCCAGCAGCAATTTAAAAAAACAAACAAAAAACCTTGTCTAGAGTCCACCCTTAGGGTATGATCACACTAAGCAAAACAAATTAAATTTGCAGCAGAGCTCCCCGCTGTGTAATCCCACCTGCCTCAGTGTCACACAGTGTCTCTATGGGATGGCTCGCACACCTCTGCTCCTGCCGCTCTCCGCTCAAAGAATTGTCATGTTAATTTTTTTCTATTCCATTTCAGCGTATCCTATGTTGGGCCATGAGATACCAAATTGATATTGTTTTCCAAAATGTACTATTTTATTACTTTACTACTTTTGAACAATAAAAACACTTAAAGGGGTTATCCCAAGACTTACCACCCATCTGCAGGAGAAGTGATCAGTGGGGTTTGACTGCTGGAACCCCACCGATAACAAGTACAGGGGTCCTGAGTATTCTTGTATGAGTGAAGTAGCAGTAATGTATGTGCACTGGCAGGTCGGTGTGCGCATGCGCCGGCGGACTCCATGTCCACGTCACTGTCACTTTTGGTGACGGCACCGAGGCACCTGACCTGGAGACTGTGGGGAACATGGTGTCCGTACGGTTTGTCATGCGGACATCGGGCATTTGTATAATTGACCGATCTCCTTATATGGCACCTGTTGCTCCTCTACGCCATCGCTCCTGTTAAAAGCAGAAGTGAAACGCGTTGGGGTGTAGAGTGGAGGAGTCAGGACAGCTAACCAGGGTGAGTGCTATACTGTATCTCACAAGTATTATCTGAGGGTTATCTAATGTGTGAGGGTTTAGCCTGACAAGCATAGACCCTTGTAGAATTCTAATATATGTATATTGTGACTATACAAATCCCTGAGAAGTGGTGTTGTTTACTGGGCGTGTGCAATATCAAGTTGGTGTAATATAAATAGCTAAGAGGGGGATGTGGATGAGTCCCTGGTAGGGATGGTCCGAACAGAGTTTGGTTCGGGTTCGTGCGAACCTGAACCCTCGGTAATGATTCCTACTGTCTGCCCGCTCCGTGCAGCGGGCGGATCCAGCGGGAGGACCGCCTGGAAAACTGGGATACAGCCATAGCCATAGGCTGTATCCCAGTTTTCCAGGCCTTACTCCCGCTGGATCCACCTGCTCCACGGAGCGGGCAGACAGCGGGAATCTGATGCCGAGCGTTCAGGTTCATACGAATCCGAACCTCGGCAGGTTCGGACCATCCCTAGTCCCTGGGTTATCTAGTGCTCACTGCTACTGCCAGATATAGATTATAGCGTTTCAGTATACTTTAGCTGTGATTTACTTTTTTGTGCAATATACAGTTGCTGCTATTTCTAGTTGTGTGCAATATACAGTTGCTGCTATGTACATTGGTGCTAGACATGCCACAGTAATGGATTGGAACTAATCATGTATGTATGTAATATTTGTCCTGACTCATGTTTTTAACATTGTCTATTTGAGTATATGTTTTTATGGGACTACGGGTATTGTGAATAAATAAAGAATTGATTTGGATTAAAACTTGTTTGATTATTTATGGAGTTATTATAGGAAAAATACATCAGAAGGGACCCTATATACCATTTTGGATTATATACAATTCTGATGTTCTAATATAGGTTATAAATGTATGTGCACTGCCATTCATTCAAGCTCTAGGGGTCTGACAGGGATAGTGGATAATATACTAGAATACAGCACTCTCGCGCAGTCTTACAGTGTGCGAATGAAGCCACGGTCAAGTATGTATGTTGCAGCTCCAGTGACAAAATGGCACCCAGGACCTCCATTTTCAGTCACTCACAGTGGCTGGACCCCAACCATTTATCATATATCCCGTGAAAATGTCATAAATTGTAGTCTTTGGAAAACCCTGTAGAAAATAAAACCCTTTGTTTTTGTGTCAAAGTATTCTGAAAGCTATGTTTTTTAAAAAAAATAATTCAGCCAACAGTAGGCACCAGAAATTACCATTTTTTTATTAGTAGTGATTGGGAAAGCAAACGTGCTTCTTTCTCTGAATAAAACCTAAAAGCCCAAACAGTGTACATTAGTAAACAGTGTACCTAGAGTGTGCCAAATTTTGGTGTCCACGAGCAGGGCTGTTTTTACCACTAGGCACCCGTGGTCCGGTGCCTGGGGCAGCACCAGGGAGCAGGGGAAAGAAAACAACTCCCCCCCCCCCCTCCCATCTTCTGTTCAGACTTGCCTTAAAATCTGGTGTCTTTTCAAAGGGGGGGGGGGGGGGTTGAGACGGGTAATGGTGATACTTGGTCACGTTTGGCATTGTGGCGTTATCCAGTCACAGTATGGTGGTATTGGTCAGGTCTGGTGTGGCGACACTAATGTGATAGCCTGGAGCTATTACCTACCAATCCTGTGGTGAGAATTACATCAGAGAATATGCAGACGGCTCTAATCATTGATTCAATGTGGAAATTTGTTTATGTTTTAAGCAGTTAAAAACCATGAAAAACGTGATTCAGACAATGTTTTTACATGTAGAGAAATGCATGTGGCCAAAACCAGGCTCACATTTCTTTCTCAGTAGTCACTGGAATTATTGGCCATACGCCTATTGGTTACCGCATGTGTCTTCATGTGGTGTCATACAGTAAATGTGGGAACGGGAACGCGGCTTAAAGAGGACCTGTGACAGGCTCCCGACCCCCCGTTAGAGCCCCCTATACTCACGTGATCCCGCTTCCTGAGCCGGTCGGGTCACGGAGATATCAGCGCCCGAAGCCCGGCGCGCACGCTGACAGGAGAGTCCGATGTCCATAGAGAATGGGCTCCCCATTCATTCTCTATGGGCGTCTGACTCTGCTATCAGCGTGCGCGCCGGGCTTCGGGCGCCGATATCTCTGTGACCCGACTGGCTCAGGAAGCGGTACCCGGCGGGATCACGTGAGTATAGGGGGCTCGGGAGCCTGTCACCCAGGCATGGGGTGTGACAGGTCTCCTTTAAGACTGATCAGATATCAATGTTCAGAGTGAAGATGGGGAGTCTGCAGGTTTAATGCCTGGGGCAGCAGCAGCTCGTAATACGGTCCTGACCCAGGGGAAAAAATGTGACGATGGAGAAATTGTGAATTCCCATCAATGTCTGTGTTTCTGCTATATTGTTACTCATTTTCCCAATTGTCCTCTAATATTTGAAGACACTGAAAATATTATTTCTTAAGACTAAAACATTAGAGCAAACACATTTATACTCTTGTCTGAAGTCACCAGCCACTAGCAGAAATGTCCTACTAAACAGTAATAATTATATTACAGCCGTAGTTGCAGACAGTTAAGCTTGCTTCTGCCAGTGACCCTAGCCTGGCTGCATCACTCATACAATGGTTTCAGTAAACAAAATATGTGGTTACTTACAATTACATTTAGTCAGAACACAATGTTCTTTGGATGTGGGAAAAAGCAGACAGGGCAATAATTGTAGGTTTCTCAATTTGTAATGTAGCACTTTCAACCTGAAGCACGTCTGTCCTATTTAAACCTATTCTGCATCAAGAAGGTAACTTTTACATGGCAGAACCTCTGTAAATTAACCCCTAGCCGCACCATGCAGTTATAGTATGTCCTGGCAGGTTAGTTTCCGCACCAGGACGTACTATAACTGCCCCGCTCCCGGTGCTCACTGTTTATGTAAACAGTGACCGGGAGCCGAAACTAAACTGTCAGCTGATAGCTGACAGTTTAGTGAAGCCGTTCCTGTACCCCCAGCAGTGGTCCAGGAAAGGCAATCACCGGCATCAGGGGATCGGTAACGATCCACTGATGCTGGTGCACAGTCAACAGTAACCCCCGGGTCCCGTTCTCTGCTGAGGTCCGGGACCGGGGGAAGCTGGGGCAGAGATCCCTCCCTCTCCTCCTCCCCTGCCTCTGATAACCCCCCGCGATCGATGCCCCTCCGCGATGCCCGCGGCCCCCCGCGATCGGCACCCCAGTCCGCGGTAGCCACGCCCCCACCCGTGATAGCCACGCCCCCTGGTCCCGGGACTCACCCTGAGCTCAGGGATCCAGGGACGGCCTCCTCCTGGGAAGCATGTGACCAGCGTTTGTCCAATGACGCTGGTCACATTGCTTCTCTGTACTGTGATTGACAGCTCTGTGATCAGAGCTGTCAATCACAGTGTCTGACAGTGAGGACCACAGAGGCTGGATGCAGGGTCTGATCCCCCACTAGCTGAATGCTATGTGAGGAGATCAGAGCCTGCATCCACATAGTGTAATACCCCCTCCCCTGTGATCTCCCAGTGATAAGGGAGATCTTAGTCAGCGTCAGTTAGAAAGCGCCAGTCAGTGTCCGTTAGTAATCGTTAGTCAGTGTCCGTTAGTAAGCGTCAGTCAGTGTCCGTTAATAAGCGTCAGTCAGCATCCGTTAGTGTCAGTCAGTGTGCATTAGTAAGCGCCAGTCAGTGTCTGTTAGTAAGCGTCAGCCAGCGTCCATTAGTAATCGTTAGTCAGTGTCCGTTAGTAAGCGTCAGTCAGTGTCCTTTAGTAAGCGTCAGTCAGCGTCCGTTAGTGTCAGTCAGCGTGCATTAGTAAGCGTCAGTCAGTGTCCGTTAGTAAGCGTCAGTGTCCGTTAATCGTTAGTCAGTGTCCGTTAGTAAGCGTCAGTGTCCGTTAGTAAGCGTCAGTCAGCGTCCGTTAGTAAGTGTCAGTCAGCGTGCATTAGTAAGCGACAGTCAGTGTCTGTTAGTAAGCGCCAGTCAGTGTCTGTTAGTAAGCGTCAGCCAGCGTCCGTTAGTAATCGTTAGTCAGTGTCCGTTAGTAAGCGTCAGTGTCCGTTAGTAAGTGTCAGTCAGTGTCCGTGTCAGTGTCCGTTAGTAATCATTAGTCAGTGTCCGTTAGTAAGTGTCAGTCAGCGTGCATTAGTAAGCGCCAGTCAGTGTCTGTTAGTAAGCATCAGTCAGCGTCCGTTAGTAACCGCCAGTGTCTGTTAGTAAGCATCAAAGTCCGTTAGTGTCAGTGTCTGTTAGTGTAATTCAGTGTCCGTTAATAAACATCAGCCTCCGTTAGTGTCAGGTCAGTAAACGTCGTTGCATTTACTGCTACAGTAGGAGTGCACACACAGACAGAGGTGCTCCTTCTCTTCTGAGCAGTGTTGTGCGCCCGTACAATTTTTTATGTTCATAAATTGGGTATTTTCTTACTCAGGAGAAATTGCTTTACAAATTTTGGGGGGCTTTTGCTTCTCCAAGCTTTTTGGAATTTGGAAAATTTGGGGTTTCACTAACAATAAGTGTGAAAAATGTGATTTTTAATGTTCATGGGCCCCTTTTGCAAAAAACTGTGAAAAACTTGTGAGGTCAAAATGCCCACTGTACCCCTTGTTACGTTCCTGAAGGGGTGTAGTTTTCAAAATGGGGTCACTTGTGGGGGGTTCCCACTGTCTCAGCACTAGGGGGGCTCTGTAACTGTAACATGGTCGCCTACATTTATTTCAGCCAAATCCACGCTCCAAAATCCAAAGGGTGCTCCCTCTCTTCTGAGCCGTGTTGTGCGCTTGTGCAACACTTTATGTCCACAAATGGGGTATTAATAAAAACTGCAGATTCAGAGGAATAAATGTTTTATTACATTTTACTTTTTATAGCTGGTTTGGTATGAAAAAAATAGGATTGAATTGGGATCTCTGCAAAGAAAGTGGAAATTTGTACTTTTCACACTTTCTTTGAAGTTATTCCTGTGAAATGCGTAAAGGGTTAAAAAACTGTATGAATGTCAATTTGAATACTTGAAAGGGTGAAGATTTCAAAATGGGGTGAATTATGGGCGTTTTCTAGTATACAGGCCTCTAGAATATGCTTCAAAACTGATCTGGTCCCTAAAAAAATCGGAGTTTAAATTTTCACAAAAATTTTGAAAGTTGCTACTAAACAATTACGGTCTCTAAAATCCAAAAAAAAAGTTAAAGCATGTTCACCAAATGCTGCCAATATAAAGTAGACATGTTATAGATATGAATTAATCAATAATTTATGTGGTATAACTATCTTCCTTATTGGCAGAAACTTTCAAATTTAGAGAAATGCAATAATTTTTACATTTTTCACAACATTTTGGAGTTTTTCACGAAAAAATGCTAAAGGTATCGATCCAAATTTACCACTAACATAAAGTAGAATAAGTCACGAAAAAACAATCTTGGAATCACAAGGATTGATAAAAGCATTCCAAAGTTACAGAGGCATAAAGTGACACGTCATATTTGAAAAATTTGGCTGTGTCATAATTGCCAAAACTGGCTGTGTCCCCTAAGGGTTAAAGGAGAAGTCTGGCAGGGAACTACAAAAATCATTACAGGCAAGGGGTGGGGGGATAATAAAAAACACACTATGCTTACCATTCCCAGAGCCCTCGCTGCACCGCATCACTGAGCTCCTGGACCCCAATAACGGTCATTTTCTCCCCAGTTACGGGTATGTCTTGACCTGGGATCCATGTCTCAGACTGGTGGGATTTAGCCCACCCAGCCAATCAGTGACTGCAGTAGTGTCCCGCAACAGTCACTGACTGGTTGAGCAGGGCTTCAGTCAGCTGGAAGCTCAGAAGACAGCTGGCGGGGTCCAGAAGCGGGATGCGGCTTTGCGTGGGTGCTGGGACATGTGACTGTTTTTTTTATCCCACCCCAACCCCCTGCCCGTAATGATATTTTAATTCCATGATGGAGTCTTCCTTTGAAGAAACAGCTTCAGGTCATTCAGTAATTGACATGACATGTTCCAATCCTCTTGAAAAATTCCTACAGTAGCATGGGTAATACAGTACAAGCTGATCCAGAACGAACCTTCATGAGAATGAACAAACTGATTAAAGTGTTTACATGAAACTGGGCCTGGCAGAGAGAAGTAGTAGCCAAAAAATAGAAGGAGGTAAAAACCTTTTTATGCAGATTACACAGAGGATTATCGGCAACAAGTGCTAGTAAAAACACTCATTCGGCCGATAATCGGCCCGTGTAAAATTTATAGCAATCAGCAGACGAGCGGAAAACGCCCACTCGATGGCTGATTGGATCTTTTGACCGGCTGTAAAATCTATTGTTATTGGCTGTACACCTCCTTCTGTAAAGAGATGTCTTGCCAATATCAATGAATGTTAAAAGCCACACAAACAATTCAGTGATTGTTTGTGCGGCCTGCCCACGTGATTCCTCTTGCTGATTGGTGCTATTTGTGTGCTTGCGCTGCCCTATATTAGGGACAAGGCGTAAGGTCAGTTTTCTAAAATGGATTGTATTAACTTTACTAGGCAGTATGGTAATGCAATAAACTTTGTACTCCATCTAACATTAAACTAATGAGTCACACATATATAAGGTATAATTTTACATTTATACGATTTTATAGCCAGTGTTATATTAATATTGACTGTCTGAATTATAGGATTGTAATATTAGAGGTGAGGGTGAAAGATGCGTGTCAATGTTCATTACTATCGGACTCTGACCTTGTGGAGCACTACTGTAAGGTAAAAGGGGGTCAGGATATTAGTTTGGAGCACACAACGTTGCTTGCCTACAGAAATGCTGCATACAAGAAAACATAGAAGGCCCCAGAGACCACATTTTTAATTTCATAACTGAAGCAGAAAGTGATACAGCTGTGTGAAAAACCTCTCACACATGGCCATATAACCTGTACAGACACAAAAACCTGTTCACTTGCTATATAATGTTTTTTTTTTTACCATATTCCTATTTACTAATGAGAAATAAATGAGTGGTTTGAAGTAAATCAAAATGTCAGAGACACCAACATCTACAAAATTGATCTGTTTTATTAAATGAAAGAAAATCTGTTTTGTGGGTCAAATATGAAATAGAATATACAAAAACTTTACATTAGTCCTCTCAATTGAATAAAACCCTATTGCATGTTAAGCTATAGCAATCATTTCATCTGCCTAAAGAAAGCCCAATGAATAATTTCCTGGTGCAGTTCAGCACCACACCGAGCTGCAGCAGCAGAACAGAGAGCCAAAGTTAAAAAATCTAAACACTGCTTTTCTAGTATATCCAAACTAATGCACAGAGGAACGTGTAAAAACAGGAGATTTACTCAGTGACATTAGTTAGAGGCAAGTGACAAGTCAAGTTTACAATTTTCTCATCACATTTTCTACATCTATACAAATATATATATATATGTTGTATATATTTAAAAAAAAAATGATTTTTTTTCTTTTCTCAGTCTATAAGGAAAGCACTTTTTTCTTTCCATGTGATGAAACTTCAGCCCCCAGTGGACTGTTTCTGCTTTACTTTTCAGACAAATGTCAGAAAAGCAAGAGGCACATACACACACACAAAATAAAAAAAAAAATAAAAAAAAGACGAACGAAACAAAAACCCAAGAACTCTCAAAATCTATAAAGCTTTGACAAAAGCATTTCATGTCTTTGGCATAGCACAATTCCCCACTTAATACTCATTTCCTTTGCCGTAGAAAAAATGAAATTGTTCCTTATGTAAAACACCCTTAAAACTAGCTCAAAATGTGTAAAACAAGTTGTGTCCCGCTGCAAAATATACACATATGCTATGGTCAAGAGAAAGAACCTGAAAACAGAAAATACATACATTGAAACCAAAGTAGAAACACAACAATTCATTTCAGTTCTGTGTGCAATTACACAAGTTCCTAAGGTTTCCCTATTGGCAGTCGTCTCATATGAAGTCACTAAGCTCTGCTTCAATTGCTGCTGCCATTTCATCTGCCTCGGAACTGCTTCCCTCTTCATTGCTTGACTCCTCTTCCTCAGCATCATCCTCACCCTCGTCATCATCCTCATCATCCAATTTTCTCTTCTGACCGCTATGAAAAAACAAATAAAATTATAAAATCAACAACTTTATCAAGCACTATGACTGATCAGATCAGAATTATTAAAGCACTCCAGGGTTATTTCCATAGGCTGGGTTCACACTACGTATATTTGAGGCTGTATAGCAACCAAAACCAGGAGTGGATTGAAAACACAGAAAGGCTCTGTTCACATAATGTTGTAATTGAGTAGATGGCCGTCATTTAATGGCAAATATGTGCTGTTATTTTAAAACAACGGCTGTTATATTGAAATAATGGCAGTTATTTACTGTTATATGGCGGCCATCCACTCAATTTCAACATTGTGTGAACAGAGCCTTTCTGTGTTTTCAATCCACTCCTGGTTTTGGTTGCTATAAGGCCCTGACATGAGGACCAAATACAGCCTCAAATATACATAGTGTGAACCCAGCCTTATACTGTATAATGCACACTCAACACCAACGGATCCACGTGAGGAAAAGGAAATCCTCTGGCTTGTGGATAAAATCAAAAAATTATTGATAGTATGTAAAAATTACAATAAAAAGGAAACAAAAAAAAAGACATCAATGTCTACAAACAGAGATGTCTGGGAGAAAGTTACATGCTGTGGCTAAGCATCAATTTTGTTTTAGGGTATAAACCCACACACCGTATACGCAGCAGATACGCAACAAATACACAGCAGATTTGTTGGTACAGATTTGTTGCTGTATTCAGTTATTTAGATCTAATCTGCTGCGAGTTTGCTGCGTATCGCAGCAGTAAATACGCTGCATATACAGTGTGTGGGTTTAAACCCTTATACTTCTACTACCGGTCTGCAGCTCTGTACTTGGTATGGACATGAGAGTTTCCCTTTAATGGACTGATAGCTGACGGCTAATGACTTCATTCAGTTTATTTACAAAAGACTACTTTGATTTTGCAGGTCTACCCTATACCGGTGCTATGGTGTGGACATAGCCTTAGCTCCTGCTTATTAAATTCCTGTCAACACAATTTCCATTTTATTTTCATGTCCCAGAATAGTTGAAAAACCTAATGGCATTTCCAGGGACCACCACAGTTTCTTCATAGTTATGAAAATGCAAAACTGAAAATGAATTCTTCCTAATGTGAATGTTAAACCTTAGAGGAAAAGTCCGGCAATATTTAATCATTTCCATGATGTAGGGAGGAACATAATAAATAAGCTTAACCCAGCTCTCCCCATGCCTCTGAAGCACTGTCTTACAGCTTCGGGACCCTCGGCTCCAGTGAAGTCACAACCTGGCTAACTTATTACCTGCTCAGCCAAATCGTGACTGCAGTGACTTGGGGAGGATGAGCTCTGGACTGGATCCTGGAGCCTGCGATGTGTCAGCCTGGGAAAGAGGAGAGGTAACTCCTCGGGATGGAAAGAGTACAACGAAAGACGGGCAACTAAACTAATAAGGGGCATTAAGCATCTTAGTTACGAGGAGAGATTAAAAGAATTACATTTGTTTAGTTTCGATAAGAGACATTTAAGGGGAGATAGGATTAATCTATTTAGATATATAAATGGCCCCTACAAGAAATATGGGGAAAAGATGTTCCAGGTAAAACCCCCTCAAAAGGACAAGGGGGCACTTCCTCCGCCTGGAGAAAAAAAGGTTCAATCTCCGGAGGCGACAAGCCTTCTTTACCATGAGAACTGTGAATCTGTGGAACAGTCTACCACAGGATCTGGTCACAGTAACAACTGTGTAGGGCTTTAAAACAGGCCTAGACAAGTTCAAAATAGCATAAATGGATATGTATAGAACTTCTCATCCCTCCCCCTTTCCTCCATCCATCCCCTCCTTGGTTGAACTTGATGGACATGTCTCTTTTAACCGTACTATGTAACTCTTGTTTATTATGCCCCCCTGCCTGCTGACAAATTTTTAACACTGCCTGTACCACGGAACGGGCACACAGGATAAAGGTAAGAAACTTTCCTTCATTCTCAGCGCCCCTTGCGCTATAGGGAGATATCAGCAGGTTAGATTCTTAATTTACTTTTTTTTTTTTAAATTAATTCTGGGTGGTATATTGAAGACATCAGCCCTGATTGATCATTGATTGATCTTAAATGTTACATAAGGCTAAGATCCTGCACACTACCCATATTTGCATTAACCTGATAAAATCTAAAAAATATTAACACGTATCACCAAATTAAATCATGATTGCATCTATCTAAAGTAAGGCTAAATACTGGGTTTTCTGAAGGTTTAGCTCTACTGATAAAATTTTGTAAAACTAAACTATTTGACATATGTCAGCAGTTGAAATTGATATAGAAAACCATTTAGCTCTTCCAGGAAGGTATTGCCTTGGAATTTCAAATGATAAATGGTTTATTAAAAATCAATGAAGCAAAGCTAAAAGAAAATCAAGAGGATATTCTGTCCCAAAAAATCTCCTTTTTGGTTAATTTAACACAAATCAACCAAAGCCCGCTAATCCAGTAAAACCTACGGAGTCAGCACAAGTGATCAAATGTTGTGAACATCAAAGTCAGCAGTACTTTTTGTAATCATCTAGTTATTAACATCTGCTTCAAAAGAGAGCCAAACCTAACAGATACCGTGCACGAGAGTAATAGAAGAAGCGCAATGTGTTCCCTGCCTTATATACTATTACACTATAGTGATCTAGGACAAAGCAAAAAATGAGCGAATCAAAAATCAGTAACAGATTAGCAAACATTACTGACCATAGTTTCTAGAAGACTATGTTTAATCCGTTAAAGGGGTATTTGGGTGATTTTTTTTTTTACATTTCTTTAATAAAAAGTTATAAAACTTTGTAAAGTAACTTTATTAAGGAAAATATATGCATAGCACCTCTGCTATAGGATTCTGCGCCTGCAGTGCTGCATGCAGCTGTGCTACCCATATGTATCTGAGAAGGTACTATTTTATTTATTTTTGCCAGAATACTGCTTTAACCCCTAGACGACCCTGGACGTAGGGTTACGTCATGGAAGTCTGTCCCCAGACGACCCATGACGTAACCTTACGTCATGGGTGTTATTCCCGCTATGAAGCGCGCTCCGGAGCAATATCAATCAGAACAATGACATGCATAAAAGCTTATATAGTTATAAAGTATTAGGAAAGGGGTCTCTCACCACTTCCAGTCATCACAGGGACTTAATTACTTCTAATTATTACGCTGAAAATTGGAGCGACAGCATTGACAGCTCACTGTGAACACTCGCTGTGTCAACAAATCCACAATGTTTGTCAGGGCCTCCAGACAGCGAGACAAACATACATTTACAGATGAAAAAATTCTAACTAATCCATTATGTGGATCATGCAAATAGATGCGTATTGCTCCAAGTATAGTGTAGAAAATGAGGCAGAAGCGATTTGCCTTATTTGTTGGATGCGCTGACCTTTGTGCTATCATTTAAATACAACCATGGCGATAAATGCTCATAACCACAGCTTTTCACAACGCTACCTGTCCACAGCGTGTCCTAGGATTTTCATTAAGTCAATAAATTAAGACTCTTTACACTGGTAATTGCAACACAGTGAAGTCAAGAAGACAAAGCACTTCAAGGGGGAGCGTATAATTAAATATAATTGCATGAAAATTCTGTCTGCTCTGTGTATGAAAACTTTTCTTCCAGTAAAAGTACCAATCTCTAATATATCATTACTTCCACCAGTTCTATGTTTTGTTAGCAAAGGCCAAACTTATAATGCTAAAATGGGAGGAGGAGGAACATTTTGTTAAGCAAACTTCCCAATAAAGAGCTATTTTAGGGAAGTAAAGCAGAAGTTTGTCTTGCACTGTACATGAACATTTTACATACACTTAAATTCATTAGCGTATTCAGAAACTGGACTGCTTAGCATATGCTTTGTGATTCTTTACTGTGATCAAACAATCCCCATATGCTGTTTACATTTTTTATAGTAACAGAGGCAATGGAAAACAATGACTTGAGCAAGCCAACAGGTTAATGAGAAATCAAAGAACTTTTTATACAAAAATCTTAATGCAAATTTTCAATTATACTTGTGACAAGAAAACAATACAGCTACAAAGCTTTTAACCCTTTAACTTCATATGACGTAAATGAACTTCAATATGCTGTTAAGTGGGTACAGAGGGGGCTTGGAATTTGGGCTCGCTCCGTATTATACTGCTCCCGGCTGATATCAGCCGGTAGAAATTGATCATTCATGTCGGCTAATAGGCCATTTGAATTACACTATGAATAGTGACAGCTGCATTTAAATGACCTATAAAAGCCCTCTGTGGCGGTCTAGTGGCCAAATTGGCTTCTCTCACGACGCAAACATGAGAAGCTGGTCTGTCATACTTAGTGGCCTGGGCTTTAGCAACTTAATGATGCTGGTTCTGGCTCCGAGACAACTAGTAATTGAGTGGGGATTACACAGATCAATGCAGTAAATATGTACTGCATTGATCCCTATTCCCAATCATGGTATTGCTCATAGGAGTCCCTAGGGGGGACTACAAACAAATTTAATTGCTTGACAATGGTCTTGGAGTAGACAGAAACGTTGCATCCCTTTTTGTGTTTCTTGCTACATGCAATAAATACCACTCCTTCTCACTTGACGCTGGTGTGCTGCGGATTTTCTTTTGTATTTGTTGGGATCCCGAGCCAAGGGGCTTACTCCGTACAGCACCCGCCACTTAGATTCGGAAGTGCGGTTTTCTCCTTTTTCTATATATAATATAATATATATATATATATATATATATATATATATATATATATATATATAGTCACAATACCAGAATTTTGAGTTCCATACCATCCCTTTTATTTCCATACTCAATACCACTTCGATCTATGTTATAAAAATGAAAGTCTGTCTGTCTGTCTCGTATAGACTTCCAAACGCCTGAACAGTTTGACCCCAAATTTGGCACACAGATACATTGGGTGCCCGGGAAGGTCCTGTCCCCGCCAGATGTACAGAAGAGGATGGGGAAGAGCGCCCCATAGAGATGAATCGGAGAATCTCCACACTGCACACACAGGTGATATAATTAGTGCTGCAGCTGAAATGCCAGTTGGGAGTCTTAGCAACCAATAGGATTACTGCTTTCATTTTCACAGGGAGCTGGAATCTGATTGGTTGCTAGGCTGGAATCTGATTGGGCCAGCTGCCTTACAACAGATCCACAGAAATAAATACAGTAAGGGTGCCTTCACACCTACCGGATCCGCAGCGGATTTCACGCTGCAAATTTGCAGCAAAATCCACTGCGGATCCAGTGTCATTCAACCCTATGACGCTACATACTCACAGCGTAACTTACACTGACAAGAGGCAGCCATCATGCCACCCGCACAGACCGCTGTTAGATCATGCAGGCTCCCCTCCAGTGTGTTCAGTGCTGGGGGGGGGGAATCGGGACATCCAGAGCCGTGTCCTGCAGCAGCACAGCACTGAACACACTGGAGGGGAGCCTGCACGATCTAACACGGGCGGGATGATGGGTGCCTCTGTCAGTGTAAGTTACGCTTCGGCCGCCGAGGGGGTTAATTTACATACTTGCAGCAGGATGTCAATCCTGCTGCGAGTATGTATTGTCATAGGGTTGAATGAGACTGGATCCGCAGCGGATTTTGCTGCGAATACACAGCATGAAATCCGCTGCGGATCCGGTAGGTGTGAAGGCACCCTAACAGTGTACAAGCCGGGTGGTGGTGTTGGGGAATGTATACAGTAAGCGGTGTTAGGGAATGTATACAGCATGGGGGCTACCTGCAGAGGGGAGTTTGTACAGCATGGGGGCTACCTGAAGGGGGGAGTGTATACAGTATGGGGGCTATCTGCAATGGGGGAAGTGTATACAGTATGGGGGCTACCTGCATTGTGGAGTGTATACAGTATAGGGGCTACCTGCGGGGTGTGGAGTGTTCACAGTATAGGGATTACCTGCAAGGGTGGGGGTATAGAGTATGGGGGCTACCTGCAAGTGGGGGGAGTGTATAGAGTATGGGGGCTACCCGCAGGGCTTGGGGGGGGGGGGGGGGTTATACAGTATGGGGGCTACCTGCCGGGGGGGGGGTATACAGTACGGGGACTACCTGCAGGGGGTAGTGTATACAGTATTAAAAACTTTGAAACCTCTTCTGTGTTGTCCTCACCAAGAATGAAAGGTAGTGCCTAAGAGGGCACCAGGCTGTATATAGCACTAGCAATGTTGTATATAACCTGGCTCAGTATAACACTGTTAATGTTGTATACCAAGCTGTATACTGTGTAACACTTCCAATGTTGTATATAACCAGGCTCAGCATAACACTACCAATGTTTTACATAACCAGGCTGTGTACTGTATAACACTGCCAATGTTGCATATAACCAGGCTGTATATAACACTGACAATCTTTGTATATAACCAGGCTGTATATAAAACTGCCAATGTTGTATATACCCAGGCTCTGTATACAGTCTGATCACATGACATCTCAGTTTGGCTATTAGGTATTTAGGATAGTTTTTAGTTTATTTCTAATGTGCATAAGCTACAATTTACATAAACAGTGCAGAACTGTTGGGGTATATAGCGTATAAAGGGATATATAGGGTTCCTAGTGTATTCCACTTAAACAAAAAAACAAGGGCATAGATTTGCCTCCTGGGCGACTTTGGAACAAATCTAATTAACACACTGACACTTTATACACGGGCAGCGCTGGGTACATTTTCTAGTACTTAATAAAATTTGAAAAAAGCTCTTAAAATACAAATATAATGCCCCCCCACCCCCACCGTGAATATGATGCCCCCATGTACCACATTTCTTTTTAATGTGACTTTTTGATCACTTTTTTGTTACATTGTTTGGACAATTACGCATGCAAAGATGGCAAATGTTTATATTTTTCCTTTTTTGTTTTTTGAACAAAAAGGAAAAGTGGGGATTATTAGAACTTTTATTATGATTTTTTTTTATTTATTTATTTTTTTTCCTTTTTTAATTGCACAAGGAGGTATGCTGGGAGTTGTAGTGCACAAGGAGGTATGCTGGGAGTTGTAGGGCACAAGAAGGTATGCTGGGAGTTGTAGGGCACAAGAAGGTATGCTGGGAGTTGTAGTGCACAAAAAGGTATGCTGGGAGTTGTAGTGCACAAAAAGGTATGCTGGGAGTTGTAGTGCACAAAAAGGTATGCTGGGAGTTGTAGTGCACAAAAAGGTATGCTGGGAGTTGCAGTGCACAAAAAGGTATGCTGGGAGTTGCAGTGCACAAAAAGGTATGCTGGGAGTTGTAGTGCACAAAAAGGTATGCTGGGAGTTGTAGTGCACAAAAAGGTATGCTGGGAGTTGTGCACAAAGAGGTATGCTGGGAGTTGCAGTTGTGCAGCAGCACAACAACAAACTCCCAGCATACCTTCTTGTACACTAAAACTCCCAGCATACATCCTTGTACACTACAACTCCCAGCATACTTCCTTGTACACTACAGAGGTATGCTTGAAATTGTAGTGCACAAGGAGGTATGCTGGGAGTTGTAGTGTACAAGGAGGTATGCTGGGAGTTGTAGTGTTGGGAGTCTGCTGCTGCACACCTGCAACTCCCAGCATATCTCTTTGTGCACTACAACTCTCAGCATACCTCCTTGTGCACAAGGGGGTATGCTGGGAGTTACAAGGCACACGGAGGTATGCTGGGAGTTGTAATGCACACTGAGGTATGCTGGAAGTTGTAGTGCACACGGAGGTATGTTGAGAGTCGTTGTGTCGGGTGGCTGCTACTGCACAACTGCAACTCCCTGCATACCTCTATGCGCACTACAACTCCCAGCATACCTCTGTGTGCACTACAACTCCCAGCATACCTCTTTGTGCACTACAACTCCCAGCATACCTCCTTGTGCACAAGGAGGTATGTTGGAAGGTGTGAGGCACAAGAAGGTATGCTGGGAGGGAACTGGCAGGTGCGAGGGACTGCAGGGTGCAGTGGCAGCTCCCAGGGGTGAGAGGAGGGGGGGCAGGACTGGCAGGGTGCAGCGGAAGCTCCCGGGCGTGAGAGGATGAAGGGTTGGATTGGCAGGTGCATCAGCGGCTCCCGGGGATGAAATGGAGCAGCTCGGGGGGTGTTAAGTGCCACTTTCAGTTGTAACAGCGGCATCTACACTGTAAAATAACCTGCACAAGCGATTGCTAAGTGCCAGCTATTTGAAATTGGTGCCGCCGGGAACAGACAGTGGGCCGGGCAGAGGAGGTGATACTAAGGGGCGGCACAGGGAACATGGCCAGTGCTCAGCTATGCACCAGCCATGTTCTCTGCACTGTATTTTATGTTAAACTGCACTATTATGCAGCTTTACATAATGTATATAATACCAGGAAAACCTGGTATCGAACTGTTTTAGTGCCCGGAATATCGATAGTAGTATCGATATTTCGGTGCATCACTACCCTACACACACACTTCTTATCCGTTGCAGAACCTATGAAGGAGGGAGGGGCCGAGAGGGATGGGTGATGAGGAGAGAAGCAGCGGCTGCAGGAGTCAGCGCTGAGCAGTCTGACCTTTCAATCCAGCATTTTCTGTGCCCAGACAGTCTTCAAACTGAAGGGCTGCTTGTCTCTTCATCTTGCTCAGTCACCCTCCTCTGCCCCTCCATAGGTTATAAATGACAGTTACACTTTACAACTATTTTATAGCTTCCATGTAAATATACGCTGGCGAGGTTGTGAGACGCCTAACAGTGGCATCTACCATCCATAACATAGGATCCATATAACAGATCTATTGGGAACTCATTCATGATGTACCCGTCAGGTTAGGACAACACTCAGCATATGCCAATTGCAAGGAGAACGTGCATCCAACCTGGGGAGGGGGCGGGGTGTGTATTCCCCATAAATTATTACCCGTAATAAAGCCCCTATAGACCCTGTCCTGCACTACCAGGCAGAGAAAACACTGATTATTACTATTATTTACTAATGGGACTAAAAGTGGAGCAGAAAACAAAGCCTGTAATGTTAAAATGTAGAAGCCAAGTCCAGGGCAGGTACATATAGTATTCATCTCTGTGTGCTCTGTACACACACACTACTTGTGATGTCATCATGTCACGTATGAGGATGATGTCACAATAGAACCTGGTTGAGGCAATAAAACAAAGCTGCACCCTGACAGCAGTGTTAGTCCAGGCTAACATTTCTTAGAGTTGGAGGGTTGGAGAGTCTCAGGATGAAGAGAAACAGATTTCGACAGACTATTCAGGTCACTGTGGCCCAGCCACTAAACCCTGCCCCATCCAACCCCTCCCCACCACCAAACCATGCCCCATCCAACCCCACCACCAAACCCTGCCCCATCCAACCCCACCCCACCACCAAAACCTGCCCCATCCAACCCCACCCCACCACCAAGACCAGCTTGCATACTCAAGAGGGCATACAAAAGAATCTGTGAGCCCATGGAGGTTGGAGGACACCAATTTACAGATGATGTAGAGATGATTGATGTGGAGAAAAAAAAGAATAAAGCTTCCCACAAGTCACCTATTGGTGATGGAGGATATGGAGGTGGATTGATGGCAATGCGTGGAAGATGTGGAGATGATCTGCCTACAAGAAACATCTAATAATATCTATTTAGACTCGCCTAACCGTGTAAGCGCCTAACAGTGACAATCCTCTAATCTCTTGACTGTTCTACAATTGTAAAAAGACAAAATGTTTCCTCCTAAAAAACCTAACATGTCAAAGAGACATGTCAAAAGTTTTGCTTGATCGGGGGTCTGAGTGTTCAGACACCAGGAATCCCTGAGGGTCAGCTGATCTGCACAACTGCTTCACTGGAAATAAACAATGTATGGGAGCTGGAAGCCTTGGATCTGTACAGTGTTTGTAGTGAGGGCCCGGGGTTGGCAAATTGCTGATCAACTATTGATGGACTATTCTGTGGCTAAGGCTCTGGTATATAAAAAAATATACTGTAACAAAGCATAAAAATATATAACCATTTAACCAGAACCATTAAAAAACTAAGTTTTGAGAACTAACATACTGGGGTGGTGCCTCCACATGGCACACCATTGCTGGGCTGTAGTAGAGGTGGCGGTACAAATATGATAGAAGTACCAATTTATTTTGCAGCGGATTTCAACCAACAAAATTAACATTAAACCTGAAATAACACTGACAAATGGAAAATTTATGATTGTAGGAATTAAATATTAAACACTGCACTTAGCATTATGAATATTGAATGGGGTTTCTAGCAAACATTTCCACAAATTGCATTATTTTACAGATCATCAATCAACATTTAATCTGCTCTTAAAGGAAGAAACATAACTAAGAACCAACTAACAACTAAATACTCATCTTAGCTTTTTATTGGATATACAAGTTGCTTACAAATGGAAATCTGTTAGACCACAATATATGTACAAAACAGCTTAGGCTATACGTTGAATCCATATGTACTTTTTAGGCTGTATGTAAATAGGGATATTAACACTCCATTTAGCACTGTACAGCGCATTACGGTGTGAATGTTCTGTGCTTTGAGTGAACTGTGAAACTATGAGGCCATAACATGACCTGCATAGCATTTACTGCAAATAAACAAACTGTATAGCTTCTTGAAGTGGTGATTGTCAAATTAAGCTATGAAGGGCACAACCCACTTTCACACACTTTGGGGAAATCGTGTTCAAAAATGTTTTGGTGCAATGAAATTCTCACCGATATAAAAATAAGAAATGAAAAAAGAATGTACTTATTATTGTAACACTCAGCAAAGTCAGAGAGTCTGGCTCACAGGTGATCGGGCATGTTTGTCATAGTGACAGAATATCCAGAAGGGTGCCACCTGTCAAACATTTCCAACGCGGTAAAGAAGCATGGATTTAGCAATTTCTGAAAGCAGTCTCTTTCAGTTTATTCAATCATCTCCAAGGGTGTACACACAACAATCCAGTCCCTAGAAAGCACTGATGCGGTTTTTATTACGCACCCTAACTTCGTGACTACCTATTGCACAAATGAGCATGGTATACATAAACAATAAGCATAGCATGATGGGTAAACGCCCAGCGGACGTCATTAGGGCAAATACTACTACTACTACTACTGATAAGCACAGATCAGTCCAAAACATAAGACTATTGCACCAGACCATAGGTATCACGAATGTATCACAGATGGGTCCCAAAAAATATAAAACTTAACTTTTATTGTATTATTAAAATACCAAAATTAAACCCAGTGTATAAAGCACCTCCAGCATGTAAAACAAGGCATCTAGACCAAAATCTACCGCCGCCACTGCCACCACCAGGTTCAATAGACCCCCTACTATTTCCAATTGATTGGAAATTATTGTGAATAGCAGGGGTTAATTTAACCCCTTAAAGGGAACCTGTCACCCCCCGTGCGGGGGTGACAGGTCCTCTTTAAGGACGGAGCCAACTTTCGTTTTTGCGTTTTAGTTTTTTCCTCCTTGTGTTTAAAAGGCCATAGCACTTGCATTTTTCCACCTAGAGACCCACATGAGTCCTTATTTTTTGCGTCACTAATTGTACTTTGCAATGACAGGCTGAATTTTTGCATAAAGTACACTGCGAAACCAGAAAAAAATTAAAATTCAATGTGTGGTGAAATTGAACAAAAAAAAAAAACGCATTTTTTTTTTTTATTTAAGGGAATTTTTGTTTTTACGCCATTCGCCCTGGGGTAAAACTGACTTGTTACGATTAAAACGATATATAACATGTATAACTTTTCTTTTATCTGATGGCTGGTAAAAAATTCAAACCATTGTTAAATATATGTTCCTTAAAATCGCTCCATTCCCAGGCTTATAGCGCTTTTATCCTTTGGTCTATGGGGCTGTGTGAGGTGTCATTTTTTGCGCCATGATGTTTACTTTCTATCGATACCTTGATTGCGCATATACGACTTTTTGAACGCTTTTTATTACATTTTTTCTGGATTTGATGCGACCAAAAATGCGCAATTTTGCACTTTGGGATTTTTTAGCACTTACGCCGTTTACCGTGCGAGATCAAGAATGTGATTAATTAAAAGTTCGGGCGATTACGCGCGCGGCGACGCCAAACATGTCTATTTATTTATTTACTTTTATTAAAAACATGGGAAAAGGGAGGTGATTCTGACTTTTATTAGGGGAGGGGGATTTTTACTAATAATAACATTTTTTTTTTTTTACACTTATACTATAAGCCCCCCTGGGGGACTTCTAGTATAAGTGCATTGATCTCTCATTGAGATCTTTGCTGTACAGTTATACAGCAAAGATCAATGAGATCGGCACTCTGATGCTTTCGGCTGCTGCGATCTCCGCCACTAGACACCAGGGAAGTGCTGCGTCCGGTAATCGGATGCAGCCGTCATCTTTGACAGCTGCATCTGATTACTGTATTAGGTGGCAAGGTGATCGGACCGCGCCCGCTAATACCCACGGTCCCGGGCTACAAGCGGCACCCAGGACCGCGGCGGTTCAGAGCAGGGTCGCTGCGCGTGCCCACTCCAAAGACCTCTTGCGGGCGCATGACGTACAGGTACGTCATGCGTCCTTGAGAGATTAACCCCTTAAGGACGGGGCCCATTTTCGTTTTTGCGTTTTCGGTTTTTCCTCCTTGTTTAAAAGGCCATAGCACTTGCATTTTTCCACCTAGAAACCCATATGAGCCCTTATTTTTTGCGTCACTAATTGTACTTTGCAACTGCATTAAGTATACTACGAAACCAGAAAAAGATTCAAAGTGTGGTGAAATTGGAAAAAAAAAACGCATTTCTTTTATTTGGGGGAACTGTGTTTTTACGCCATTCGCCCTGGGGTAAAACTGACTTGTTGTGCATGTTCCTCAAGTCGTTACGATTAAAACGATATATAACATGTATAACTTATATTGTATCTGATGGCCTATAAAACATTCAAACCATTGTTAACAAATATACATTCCTTAACCCCTTAGTGACCGCCGATACGGCTTTTTACGGCGGTCGCTAAGGGTCCTTATTCTGCTGCCATCAGCTTTTTACGGCGATGGCAGAGAATAAGGCTGCGGGGCCGGGACGTTATAGCGGCGGCCGTCGGTAAAGGGGATTACCGATGCCGCCGCCTTTCATCTCCCCCCGCCGTGAATCCACGGGGGGGGGAGATGAAATAAGTGTATATCAGACCCCAGATCAGACCCCCCTAGTGCCCCGATAACTAACCCCCCTCCCCCGGCGGCCATCATTTTTTTTAAGATGGCCGCCGCCATCCCTGCGAACAAACGATGTTTGTTCGCAGGGATGGAAAAGTTTAAATGAATGAATGCCCCATGCTCTCCGCCAGCGGAGGTAGCGGAGAGCATGGGGCAGTCATCGGGGACCCCCCTGTGGGGTCCCGGTACAAGCGATCAGCGGTATATACTATATACCGCTGATTGCTTGTGCCACGTGCATCCCGGCACTTTTTATCCCCTGTCACCGTGAATGATTGGTGACAGGGGATAAAAAGTGATGTCCCCCCACCCCCCAAGTCGCCCCCCATCCCCCAGTCACCCTCCCCTACCCCATATACTCACCTGATCCTGGAGCTCCTTCCTCTTCGGCGTCCTGGCTGGTTATGAAGTGCGCATGCGCTCCACAACCAGTCTGCTCTGAAAATTTAAAGTGACAGAGACCAATTTGGTCTCTGTCACTGAACTATGATTACTGTGATAGAAAATATCACAGTAATCATAGTAATACAGTAAAAATTAATGTATAAAGTACAAAAAGTGACAAACATACAAAAAAATAAAACACACACTTTTATTATAGTAATAATTGCAGTTTACTCCCAAATTACCCCTAACCCCCCCCCCCAGATTACCCGTAACCACCGCACGTTGCCCATAACCACCGCACGTTGCCCGTAACCACCGCACGTTGCCCGTAACCACCGCACGTTGCCCGTAACCACCGCACGTTGCCCGTAACCACCACAAATTGCCAGTGACCCCCTCCAGATTGCCCGTAACCACCCCAAATTACATGTACCCACCCCAGATTACCTATAAGCACTTCAGTTTATCAGTAACAATCCCAGATTGTCTGTAACCCTTCCAGGTTGCACATAACTCCCCCAGGTTTCCCGTAATCACGCCAGATTACATGTAACCCCCCAGATTGCACGTAACCACCGCACGTTGCCTCTGACCACGCCACGATGCCTCTGACCACCGCACCTTGCCTCTGACCACCGCACCTTGCCTCTGGCCACGCCATGGCGCCTCTGACCACACCACGTTGCCTCTGACCACCCCAAATTGCCAATGACCCCCTCCAGATTGCGGTAACCATGCTAGATTACAGGTACCCACCCGAGATTACCTATAAGCACTTCAGTTTATCCGTAACCACCCCACATTGCCCTTAACCACCCCACGTTGCCCGTAACCACCCCAGATTGTCTGTAAGCACTGCAGGTTGCCCGTAACCACCCCAGGTTGCCGTAACCACCCCATGTTGTCCGTAACCACCCCAGATTACCTGTAACCACCTCAGGTTGCCCATAACCACCCCTGGTTGCCCGTAACCACCCCACATTACCTGTAATCTCATTTTTTTTTTTATTTCAGTAACTGCGCTATTCTAATAACTATTACTAGCTGCGGTTTTGCTCCAGTAAATTGGCACTCCTTCCCTTCTGAGCCCTGCTGTGTGCCCATACAGTGGTTTATGCCCACATATGGGGTACCGTTGTACTCAGGACAACCTGCGTTACAGATTTTGGGGTACGTTTTCTCTCCTGTTCCTCGTCAAATTGAGAAATTTCAAACTAAACCAACATATTATTGGAAAAATTCGAGTTTTTCATTTTTACTGGCCAATTTTGAATACTTTCCTCTAATACCTGTGGGGTCAAAATGGTCACCACACCCCAAGATGAATTCTTTGAGGGGTGCACTTTCCAAAATGGGGTGACTTTTGGGGGGAATCTATTCTGCTGACACTACAGGGGCGCTGCAAACGCACCTGGCGCTCAGAAACTTCTTCAGAAAAATCTGCACTGAAAATGCTAATTGGCGCTCCTTCCCTTCTGAGCCTGGCTGTGTGCCCATACAGTGGTTTATGCCCACATATGGGGTACCGTTCTACTCAGGAGAACCTGCGTTACATATATTGGGGTGACATTTCTCTCCTGTTCCTCGTGAAATTGAGAAATTTCAAACTAAACCAACATATTATTGGAAAAATTTGAGTTTTTCATTTTTACTGTCTAATTTTGAATACTTTCCTCTAATACCTGTGGGGTCAAAATGCTCACTGCACCCCAAAATGAATTCTCTGAGGGGTGTACTTTTCAAAATGGAGTGACTTAATGGGAGATTTTACTCCGCTGGCACTACAGGGGCGCTGCAAATGGACCTGGCGCTCAGAAACTTCTTCAGCAAAATCTGCATTGAAAAAGCTAATTGGCGCTCCTTCCCTTCTGAGCCCTCCTGTGTGCCCATACAGTGGTTTACGCCCACATATGGGGTACCATTGTACTCATGAGAACCTGCGTTACAAATTTTGGGGTACTTTTTTTCTCTTGTTCCTCGTGAAATTGAGAAATTTCAAACTAAACAAACATATTATTGGAAGAATTCGAGTTTTTCATTTTTACTGTCTTCTTTTGAATACTTTCCTGTAATACCTGTGGGGTCAAAATGCTCACCTCACACCAAGATGAATTTTTTAAGGGGTGCACTTTCCAAAATGGGGTGACTTATGGGGGGGTTTTCTCTCTGCTGACACTACAGGGGCACTGCAAACGCACCTGGCGCTCAGAAACTTCTTCAGCAAAATCTGCATTGGAAAAGCTAATTGGCGCTCCCTTCCTTCTGAGCCCAGCTATGTGCCCATACAGTGGTTTACGCCCACATATGGGGTACTGTTGTACTCAAGAGAACCTGCGTTACAAATTTTGGGGTTCTTTTTCTCTCATGTTCCTTTTGAAAATGAGAAACTTTAATGTAAACGTATATATTATTGGAAAATTTTAATTTTCCATTTTTTTACTGCCTAATTGTGAATATTTTCCTCCAGCCCCTGTTGGGTTAAAATGCTCATTATACCCCTAGATTAATTCTTTAAGGTGTGTAGTTTCCAAAATGGGGTCACTTATATGGGTTTTCAGGATACCAGACTTCTAAATCCATTTAAAAAAAGAACTGGTCCCTAAAAAAATCAGTTTTGGAAACTTTTACGAAAATGTGATAATTTGCTGATAAATTTCTAAGCCCCATAACACCCTAAAAAAGTAAAATATGTTTACCAAATTATGCCAGAATAAAGAAGACATATTGGTAATGTGACTTAGTAACTAATTTATGTGCTACGACGTTCTTTTTTTAGAAGCAGAGAATTTCAAAGTTCATAAATTGCAATTTTTTTTTTAATTTTTCATGATATTTTGATGTTTTTCACAAAAAACACACAAAGTAGTGACCAAATTTTGCCACTAACAAAGTGCCATATGTGACGAAAAACAATCTGAGAATCGCTAGCATACGTTAAAGCATCACTGAGCTATAAGAGCATAAAGTGAGACAGGTCAGATTTTGAAAAATTAGCCTGGTCATTAAGGCCCAAACTAGCTGCAGCACGAAGGGGTTAAAATCGCTCCATTCCCATGCTTATAACGCTTTTATCCTTTGGTCTATGGGGCTGTGGGTATCATTTATTGCGCCATGATGTGTTCTTTCTATCGGTACCTTGATTGCGCATATACGACTTCTTGATCGCTTTTTATTACATTTTTTCTGGATTTGATGCAACCAAAAATGCGCAATTTTGCACTTTGGGATTTTTTTGCGCTGACGCCGTTTACCGTGCGAGATCAGGAATGTGATTAATTAATAGTTCGGGCGATTACGCACGCGGCGATACCAAACATGTTTATTTATTTATTTATTTGTTTACTTTTATTTAAAACCTAGGAAAAGGGGGGTGATTCAGACTTTTATTGGGGGAGGTGGCTTTTTACTATAAACACTTTTTTTTTTTTTTTTTTACACATATACTAGAAGCCCCCCTGGGGGACTTCTAGTATATATACTTTGATCTCTCATTGAGATCTCTGCAGCATAGATATGCTGCAGAGATCAATGAGATAGGCACTCGTTTACTTCCGGCTGCTGCAGCCGGAAGTAAACGAGTGCCGAGCCGGGGACGGCGCCATCTTGGACGAGTCCCCGGCCGGCATCAGTAACTGAGATCGCTCCTCCGGGACAACGTCCCGGAGGAGCGATCTCCCCCACTAGACACCAGGGAAAGGTTGCCTCCGGTAATCAGAGGCAGCTGTCAACTTTGACAGCTGCCTCCGATTAGCTAATTAGCGGGCACGGCGATCAGACCGTGCCCGCTAATAGCGGCGGTCCCGGGCTACATGCAGCACCCGGGACCATGGCGCTTCAAAGCGGGGCCGCCGCGCGGCCCCGCTTTGAAGTGCTAATGAGGACATATGACGTACCGGTACCGACATACGGTCATATGTCCTTAAGAGGTTAACCTCTTAAGGACATAGGACGTACCGGTACGTCCTATGTCCTCATTAGCACTTCAAAGCGGGGCCGCGCGGCGGCCCCGCTTTGAAGTGCCGCGATCCCGGGTGCCGCGTGTAGCCCGGGACCGCCGCTATTAGCGGGCACGGTCCGATCGCCGTGCCCGCTAATTAGCTAATCGGAGGCAGCTGTCAAAGTTGACAGCTGCCTCCGATTACCGGAGGCAACGTTTCCCTGGTGTCTAGTGGGGGAGATCGCTCCTCCGGGACCTTGTCCCGGAGGAGCGATCTCCGTTACTGATGCCGGCCGGGGACGCGTCCAAGATGGCGCCGTCCTCGGCTCGGCACTCGTTTGTTTCCGGCTGCAGCAGCCGAAAGCAAACGAGTGCCGATCTCATGGATCTCTGCAGCATATCTATGCTGCAGAGATCTCTATGAGAGATCACAGTGTATATACTAGAAGCCCCCCAGGGGGGCTTCTAGTATATGTGTAAAAAAAAAAAAAAACGTGTTGTTAATAGTAAAAAGCCCCCTCCCCTAATAAAAGTCTGAATCACCCCCCTTTCCCCAGGTTTTAAATAAAAGTAAACAAATAAATAAATAAACATGTTTGGTATCGCCGCGTGCGTAATCGCCCGAACTATTAATTAATCACATTCCTGATCTCGTACGGTAAACGGCGTCAGCGCAAAAAAATCCCAAAGTGCAAAATTGCGCATTTTTGGTCGCATCAAATCCAGAAAAAATGTAATAAAAAGCGATCAAAAAGTCGTATATGCGCAATCAAGGTACCGATAGAAAGATCACATCATGGCGCAAAAAATGACACCTCGCACAGCCCCATAGACCAAAGGATAAAAGCGCTATAAGCCTGGGAATGGAGCGATTTTAAGGAATGTATATTGGTTAACAACGGTTAGAATTTTTACAGGCCATCAGATACAATATAAGTTATACATGTTACATATCGTTTTAATCGTAACGACTTGAGGAACATGCATAACAAGTCAGTTTTACCCCAGGGCGAATGGCGTAAAAACACATTTCCCCAAAATAAAAGAAATGCGTTTTTTTTTTTCAATTTCACCACACTTTGAATTTTTTTCTGGTTTCGCAGTGTACTTTATGCAAAAATTCAGCCTGTAATTGCAAAGTACAATTAGTGACGCAAGAAATAAGGGGTCATGTGGGTTTCTAGGTGGAAAAATGCAAGTGCTATGACCTTTTAAACACAAGGAGGAAAAACCGAAAACGTAAAAACGAAAATGGGCCATGTCCTTAACCTCTTAAGGACCCATGACGTACCGGCACGTCATGGATCACTGTCACTTAAGGACCCATGACGTACCGGTACGTCGGCCCTTTAAACGGGCGCCGCGCGAAATCGCGCGGCGCTCCGGTGAAGATGGCTGCTGATTCTATCAGCAGCCATCTTCCTGTGTCACGTAGGGGGCAGTTTCCCTGCCCCCCCGTGACGCCGATAGCTGTAATTGGCCGATGACTTCTCATCGGCCAATCATAGCAATGTACTTTGTTTCCGGGACCGGACCCCGGAATTCAGCGGTGATTGGTGCTGTCCGAGACAGCACCAATCACTGCTGTGCCCGGGCGTCACCTGCCCGTGGATCCGGCCCCCTGATCGCCCGTGATTGGCCGGTAACCACCGGCCGGCCATTCATGGGCGATCGTTACTACTTCTCCCATCATCTCCTTCTCTGCTCGCCGGAATCGGCGAGCTGAGAAGGAGATGATGGGAGTACTGTGCAGTGAGCCCGGCGCCCGGTGCATACCTGGTGTGTGCCGGGCACCGGGTGCCTCCTCCCCCGTACTGCCTCCTCCTCCTCTGGCCCCCTCGTGCTGCCGCCAATAACAGGGAGATCAGCAGCCTCTGATCTCCCTGTGCTCTCTCCCGCTCCTCCCCGGTACCTCCTCCTCTTCCCCGCCGCCGCTCCATGCTGCCCCCGCTTCCTCCTCCTCCCCGTTAGCCGCTCCATGCTTCCTCCTTCTCCCTCATGCCGCCGATCCATCCCTCTCTCCCTGTGCCCTGCTGGCACTCTCCCACCCTCCCACCCTCCCTGCTGGCACTCTCCCACCCTCCCACCCTCCCTGCTGGCACTCTCCCACCCTCCCTGCTGGCACTCTCCCACCCTCCCACCCTCCCTGCTGGCACTCTCCCACCCTCCCACCCTCCCTGCTGGCACTCTCCCACCCTCCCACCCTCCCTGCTGGCACTCTCCCACCCTCCCACCCTCCCTGCTGGCACTCTCCCACCCTCCCACCCTCCCTGCTGGCACTCTCCCACCCTCCCTGCTGGCACTCTCCCACCCTCCCACCCTCCCTGCTGGCACTCTCCCACCCTCCCTGCTGGCACTCTCCCACCCTCCCTGCTGGCACTCTCCCACCCTCCCTGCTGGCACCCTCCCTGCTGGCACCCTCCCACCCTCCCTGCTGGCACCCTCCCACCCTCCCTGCTGGCACCCTCCCACCCTCCCTGCTGGTACCCTCCCACCCTCCCTCCCTGCTGGTACCCACCATCCCACCCTACCCTACCTGCTGGCACCCACCATCCCTGCTGGCACCCACCATCCCTCCCTGCTGGCACCCACCATCCCACCCTCCCTCCCTCTCTCCCTGTGCCCTGCTGGCACCCACCATCCCACCCTCCCTCCCTGCTGGCACCCACCATCCCACCCTCCCTGCTGGCACCCACCATCCCTGCTGGCACCCACCATCCCTCCCTCCCTCCCTGCTGGCACCCACGCTCCCACCCTCCCTCCCTGCAGGCACCCACGCACCCTCCCTCCCTGCTGGCACCCACGCACCCTCCCTCCCTGCTGGCACCCACGCTCCCACCCTCCCTCCCTGCTGGCACCCACGCTCCCACCCTCCCTCCCTGCTGGCACCCACCATCCCACCCTCCCTCACTGCTGGCACCCACCATCCCTCCCTGCTGGCACCCACCATCCCTCCCTCCTTGCTGGCACCCACCCACCTACCAACCCACCCTCCCTGCTGCCACCCACCCTCCTGCCACCCTCTCCCCTCTCTGCTGCCACCCTCTCGTCTTACCCTCTCCCCTCCCCTGCCATCCTCTGTCCTGCCGCTACCCTTTCCTCTCCCCTCTGTCCTGCCAACCTCTCCCCTCTGTCCTGCCACCCTTTCCTCTTACCCTCGCCTCTTACCCTCTCCCCTTCACTGCCACACTCTGTCCTCCACTGCCACCCTCTCCCCGCCCCTGCCACCCTCTGTCCTGCCGCTACCGTTTCCTCTCCCCTCCGTCCTGCCGCCCCTCTCCTGCCACCCTCTCCCCTTCTCTGCTACCACCCTCTCCTCTTACCCTTTCTCCTCCGTCCTGCCGCCCCTCTCCTGCAACCCTCTCTCCTCTTCTGCCACCCTCTGCCCTTTGCTGTTTTTTTTTCTTTAGTGTAAATTTCTTTCTTTTTTCTGCGTCCCCCCCCCCCCCCCCCCTTCTCCCGGTGTGCCTGCCAAGTAAAAAAAATGTAAAGTAAAAAAATAAAATAAAATAAAAATGTAAAAACAGTACATAAAACACACACACACTTTCACGTGTAGAAGCATAACACTTACACACCCCTCTAAGGGTGCCTTCACACACTCCGGATCCGCAGCGGATCCAGTGTTAGTTCATCCCTATGAGAATACATACACGCAGTGGGCTTGACATCCTGCTGCGTGTATGTAAGTTCACCCCCCGCTGCCTGGAGCATACATCATCTGTTCCCCGCTCCAGCTTGCTTAGGAGGTTCTCGGCAGGATGTCCTGCTCAGCCAATCTGTGGTTGCGGCGAGGCAGCACACTGATTGGCTGCGCGGAATGAGCAGACACCGTGAGCCCTGAAGCAAGACGTAGCAGGGAGGAGGTGATGTATACTCCGGCCAGCGGGGGGGTTAACTTACTTACACGCAGCGGGATGTCAAGCCCAACCCCAACGAACCACAGATTCCTGAGTTTGTTGGGGTCACTTGTGGGGGGTTTACAATGTTTTGGCAGCACGGGGGCTCTGCGAACCCTTCGACCTCCATTCTGGCCAAATCCAGCTTCCAAAATCCAAATTGCGCTCCTTGCCTTTGAAGGCTTTCCGTGCACAGACTTTGCACTTTGTTTCCACATATGGGGTACTCCTGTAATCGGGGGAAATTGCTCTACATTTTTAGTGGTTTATTTTTCTTTTAACCCCTTGTGAACATGAAAAATTCAAAGTTACATCAATGTTTTAGTGTAAAAAATTAAATTTTTCATTTTGACGTCACATTGTTCCACAATTCTGCCCGTCACCAGTGGGGTCCATATGCTCACTATACCCCTTGTTAGATTCCTTGTGGGGTGTAGTTTCCATAATGGGGTCACTTGTCGGGGGTTTCTACTGTTCTGGCAGCACAGGAGCTTTGTAATTGCGACATGGCCTCCATCCTCCATTCCAGCCTCTAAATGGCGCTCTGTCCCTTTGGTGGCTTGCCCTGTGCCCATATGGCACATTATGTCCACATGTGGGGTATTTTCGTAGTCAGGGGAAATTACCCTACACGCTTTGCGTTTATTTTCTTTTTTAACCCCTTGTGGAAATGGAAAAAAAATCAAGGCTAGACCAACTTTTAGTGTAATTTTTAAAAAAATTTTACTCTAAATCATTGATCTTGTCTTTTTTTTTTCATTTTCACAAGGGGCTAAAAGATAAAAAAAAACACAAAATGTGTAGAGCAATTTCCCCTGAGTACGGAAATACCCCACATGTGGACATAAAGCGCCATGCGGGTGCAGGGTAAGCCTCCAAAGGGAAGGTGCGCCATTTGGTTTTTTTAGGCTGGATTAGATTTTAAGGGGCCATGTTGCATTTAAAAGGCCCCTGTGTTGCCAAGACAGTTGAAACCCCCCACAAGTGACCCCATTATGGAAACTACACCCCTCAAGGAATGTAACAAGGGGTGTAGTGAGCATATGGACCCCACTGGTGACAGGCACAAATGTGGAACAATGTGGCGTGAAAATGAAATATTAAATTTTTTACACTATAATGTTGGTCTAGCCTTGAATTTATCATTTTCACAAGGGGTTAAAAGAGAAAATAAACACACAATGTGTAGAGCAATTTCCCCCGAGTCCGTAAATACCCCACATGTGGACATAAAGCGCCATGTGGGCGCAGGGCAAGCCTCCGAAGGGAAGGAGCGCCATTTGGATTTTGGAGGTTGGATTTGGCTAGAATGGATGATGAACGCCATGTCGCATTTACAGAGCCCTCGTGCTGCCAAAACACTGGAAACCCCCCACAAGTGACCCCATTATGGAAACTACACCCCTCAAGGAATGTAACAAGGGGTGTAGTGAGCATATGGACCCCACTGGTGACGGGCACAAATGTGGAACAATGTGGCGTGAAAATGAAATATTACATTTTTTTACACTATAATGTTGGTCTAGCCTTGAATTTATCATTTTCACAAGGGGTTAAAAGAGAAAATAAACACACAATGTGTAGAGCAATTTCCCCCGAGTCTGTAAATACCCCACATCTGGACATAAAGCGCCATGTGGGTGCAGGGCAAGCCTCCGAAGGGAAGGAGCGCCATTTGGATTTTGGAGGTTGGATTTGGCTAGAATGGATGATGAACTCCATGTCGCATTTACAGAGCCCTTGTGCTGCCAAGACACTGGAAACCCCCCACAAGTGACCCCATTCTGGAAACTACACCCCTCAAGGAACCTAACAAGGGGTGCAATGAGGATATGGACCCCTTGATGACGGGCACATTTGTGCCGTGAAAGTGAAAAAATGAAAATTTTCACTTTCTCGTCACATTTTTCCACATTTGTGCCCGTCACCAGTGGGGTCCATGTGCTCACTGCACCCCTTGTTAGATTCCTTGAGGGGTGTAGTTTCCAGAATGGGGTCACTTGTGGGGGGTTTCCAGTGTCTTGGCAGCACGAGGGCTCTGTAAATGCGACATGGCCCTTGAAATCCATTCTAGTGAAATCCAGCTTCCAAAGGCCAATTGGCGCTCCTTCCCTTTGGAGGCTCGTCCTGCGCCCCCTTGGCACTTTATCGCCACATCTGGGGTATTTCCGTACTCGGCAGAAACTGCGCTACATGGTTTGTGGTTTTTTTTTCCTTTTATCCCTTTGTGAAAATGAAAAATTGAAGGCTAGAACAACGTTTTAGTGTAAAAAATACTTTTGTCCTTTTTCACGCCATATTGTTGGGAAAATCTGTGAAGCACCTGTGGGGTCCAGATGCTCACCGCACCCCTTGTTACATTCCTTGAGGGGTGTAGTTTTCTAAATGGTGTCCCTTTAGGGGTGTTTTTTATGTTTTGGCACCCCAGAGCCTCTGCCAAGCTGAAGTGGAACAGTCAGAAATTACCTAATATAACGGAGCCATTGAAATTCACTAGGCGCTCCCTTATATCTGAGGCTTGTGGTTGCGTCAAACAATGCAATAGGGTCACATATGGGGTATTTCTATAAACTGCAGAAACAGGGCAATCAATATTGGGGTGCATTTCTCTGGTAATAGGTTTATAATTATGAAAAATATTGGATTACAATAAAATCTCTGCACAGAAAATTAAAATTTCCAAATTTCTTACACACTTAGCTTTTATTTCTGTGACTCCCCTAAAGGGTTAAAACACTTTCTGGATATGCTTTTGCAGAGTTTGGGGGGTGCAGTTTCTGAAATGGGGTGCTTTGTGGGGCTTTCTAACACACAGTCCCCTCAAATACACTTTAAACCTGAACAGGTGCCTAAAAATATCTGATTTTGAAATTTTACTGAAAATTTGGAAATTTGCTGCTAATGTTTTAAGCTTCCGATTGTCTAAAAAAATGAAAGATCGTTTAAAAAATGCCGCCAACATAAAGTAGACATGTTGCTAATGCTATTTAATATATAATTTATGTGGTATAACCATTTTCTGTATAAGCAGAAAAGTTTTAAAGTTGGAAAAATGCATTTTTTCACAATTTTTCACGTTATTTTGGTTTTTTTCATAAAGATTCGTTTTAAGTATCGACTCCAATTTACTAGAAATGTGAAGTACAATATGTTACGAGAAAACAATCTCAGAATCAGCCGGATAGGTAAAAGCATTCCGAAGTTATTAATGAATAAAGTGACACAGGTCATATTCATAAAATTTGCTCCGGTCCTTAAGGCCATTTCAGGCCCGGTCCTTAAGGGGTTAAAGGGTTAAAGTGTCACTGTCCTTTAATTTTTTTTTTTTTTTCCAGAAATCAATAGTCCAGGCGATTTTAAGAAACTTTGTAATTGGGTTCATTAGCCGAAAAATGCATTTTTATCGTGAAAAAGTTTGAAGCTCTCCCCCCTCTCTTCATGGCTTGCTTATGGAGAGGGGAGGGGTGGAGAGAGATGAGGCATCATCAAAACAGGACAACAAAGAGTTAATCTACAGTTATTCACCTGGCTATCTCCTCTGACAATCAGCACTAACCTCTCAGACCTCTGAATACTGCTGTCACCCACCTCCTTGTTGTGTAATCCTCTGCTCTCTGCTGCTGACTGATGCAACAAGTCACAATTTTCTGATATTTTGCAGTGAATGGAAAAGAGGGAGGGAGGGGGGACCTGGAAAAAGGCTTTTTGAATGCAGATAATGGCATATTTGCCTAATAAACCCAATTTAATTTCTTAAAAACGCCTGGACTATTGATTTCTGCAAAAAAAATAAAAAAATAAAAAAAATTATATATATTATATATGACAGTGACTCTTTAACCCAGTAGCAGTAGTAAACGCCCTAATGACGTCAGAAGGACGTTACCCGTTATGCTTTGCTTATTGTTTATTTATACAATGCTCAGTGCTTCATAAAAAAAAAAAAAAAAAAACACACAAACACGCACCCAAAACGCATCTGCGCTTTCTAGGGCCTGGATGGTTGTGTGTACACACTTGGAGATGTTTGAGTAAACTGAAAAAAAGGCTGCTTTCAGAAATTGCTGGATCCATGCTTCTTTACCACATTGTCCACTCACCTCATTGAAGTGAAGGCTCTAAGCGGAGTTGAAAGCAATGAAAGGTAAGCTGTCCTTTTCACTTTATTTATGACTTTATCCATTTCCAATGTGGTTGGGGGGAGTTCTACAAAACTTTTTCCACCATTTCTATCACAGTTTTGCTATGGATATGAATAAAGAGGGGCAGCATGTTTCCTTCAATACATGTTAAAAAGGCAGTCACATTGCATGAATGACTTCCAACGTTTGTAGGAATAAAAGGCATTATAGGCCGGTAATCTATATCATAAAAATGAATGTCTGTCTGTCCTCTATAGACTTCCAGACGCCTGAACCATTTGACCCCAAATTTGGCACACAGATACATTGGGTGCCCGGGCAGGTTAGAGCGAAGGTCCCGTCCGTGCCAGACATACAGGAGAGGAGGGGGAGGGGGAAGAGCGCCTCATAGGAATGAATGGGAAAATCTCCACACTGCACACACAGGTGGCGTAATTAGTGCTGCAGAGATGGCAGTTGGAAACCTTAGCAACCAATAGGATTACTACTTTCATTTTCACACGGAGCTTTGGTTGCTAGGGCCAGCTGCCACACAACAGATGCACAGAAATAACTGGTAGACCCCCTACTCCTACTATACAGTACAGGTATACAGGAAACTACAGGTATACAGGACCCCAAAACTATACACTACAGGTATACATACCGCCCAACATTTTGGACGGCCAAAGAGGGACAGTTGTGGTTCATGCTAGGAAAATTTTGCAGACATTTCTTTTTAATTTAAGGATGCATTTACACACCCAGGATCTGCAGCAGATCCTGTATGTGTGACTGCATCCTTAGGTCACATTCACACATGAGTAACGCTGTCTGTAATTGCGGACCCAAAACTGCGGACAGGATTAAAAATGTGTTTCAGTTACTGTCGGCATTTGGAGGTACCCACTGTCATATAGGTGACACAGACGCACAATGGCTTCATCGTTTTGTTGCAGCATGGATCATGTCCCCAAATGGATCAGAAAGACCTACAGATGTGTATATGGGGCCATAGAACTCAATGAGTCTGCATGTGTGACAGCAGCCATAATGTCACATGATTCATGTGAATATAACAATTTTTAGGATCCAGCTTGCACCACATGATAGAATAATATGCAAGTTTGGGTCTATTATACAGTAAGAAACTAGACACTTTCCTAGGTCAAAAAGAGGGACATGTAAGGGGCAAAGAGGGACAGAGGGACATGGGTCAAAAGTAGGGACTGTCCCTCCAAAAGAGGGACACTTGGAAGGTATGGGTATACAGGACACTACAGGTATACAGGACCCCAAAACTATACACTGTTGTATATAACCAGGCTCTGTATAACACTGCCAATGTTTAATATAACCAGTCTGTATATTGTATAAGACTGCCAATGTTGTATATAGGAGAAACAGATTGCTGAACTCAGGGAGACCAGCTAAAGACAACACTGCCGGCTGCTAGTGAAAGCGCTCAATGCAGTGAAGTCCTAGGTGCATTGCCCCCTGGGAAACATGAATATGCAAAAGAGGAGCCCGTGGAGCCTCATTGAAGAGTCTCAAAACACTGTGTTTTGAGTCTCTTCAATGAGGCTCCACGGGCTCCTCTTTTGCATATTCAATGTTGTATATAACCAGGCTCAGTATAACACTACCAATGTTGTATCTAACCAGGCTGTATATAACACTACCAATGTTGTATCTAACCAGGCTGTATATAACACTACCAATGTTGTATCTAACCAGGCTGTATACAACACTGCCAATGTTGTATATAACCAGGCTGTATATAACGCTGCCAATGTTGTATATAACCAGGCTGTATATAACACTGCCAATGTTGTATATAACCAGGCTGTATATAACACTGCCAATGTTGTATATAACCAGGCTGTATATAACACTGCCAATGTTGTATATAACCAGGCTCTGTATCCAGTCTGATCACATGACATCTTAGTTTGGCTTTAAAAGTATTTAAACATCCTAAAGTTTTTAGTTTATTTCTAATGTGCATAAGCTACAATTTACATAAACAGTGCAGAACTGTCAGGTATATAGAGGTATATAGGGCTCCTGGCAATTTACCCTTAAACAAAAAAAAACAAGGGCATAGACTGGCCTTCTGAGCACTCTTGGAACAAATCTAATTAACACACTGACACTTTGGGTGCATTTTTTAGTGTTACATAATCTTTCTGATATTGCCATTGCTTAGCACTAAAAGCCTAATGAAAAGTATGAAGACTGGGAGAAGAAAACAAGAAGAAAAAAAAATGCAAATAAATGGTACAATAGCGTAGAAATTTATACAAACTTTTTGATTTCATAAAGGCAAGTCCAGCAATACAAGGAATAACACTTCCATTACTGTGACAAGAAACAGTTTTTCATCAGGAAACCAGTGAGACTACTGTATAGTTTCATACGTGGCTACACTTTTTCCCCCCCATACAATGTATTGCTAATTCAGCTCTACAATGTATTGCTAATTCAGCTTGGCAATATTCAGATATTACTTATCTGCTGTTCTCAGCTTTTTATAATAGGTACCCAATTTTGCATGAAGCTTTGAAAAGTAAATCAATTTTGTTACGAAAAAATAAAGGCTTTTGGCACATTTTCTTCTTTGAAACTAGAAAAAAAGGTGTCAGTGTTTTAACACACAACTTTATCTAGATTGGTTGTTAAAGTAGTCTTTCTATATAATAAATGGTTGGATGGCCTGACTTCTGAGGTCCCTTCCGGTCATGAGGATGATAGTACTAAGGAACCACTGCAGCCCTATGTTCCCTTTTAAGTTTTCCTTGCCATCTGGCTTTGTGGGGAACTGCAGCTGTCCCCCATTAATTTAAAAGGGTTTTCCCATCTCCCAAAGTTATTTTCCACAGGATAGGGAAGAAGTAGCTGATTGTTGGGAGTCTGACTGCTCAACACTCAGCAACGTTTGGAAACACAATAGAAAATGGATGGATCGTGGGAAGCACATACACAGTGTGCTGAGTTTATTTAAGTCAACAATTTCCCAGTATTCTCATTATTGTTAGGAATTCTATTAGGATCTCCCTCACTGATTGGCTTGTTATCCCATGTGCACAGAAAACCATTTAAATGGGCGCTGCTTTGTGATGGAAACACAGTGGAAGGGGCTCAGCAGTAAAACACTGCATGCCCTTCATTCTCAGGATGTGTATACTGGTGGATCCACTAGACTGCATATCCTAGCCTATCCTATGCCACCACTTTAGCATGGGAAAACTGGAGTGGCCTTCCCCAGGCAAAATCAGCTCGTTGCTAGGGGTGCTAAAAGCTTCAGTTGACTTCTATCAGAAATGTATTCTGTCTGTCTCATGTGGCAATCCCTTTAAGTAAGAAGAAATGGACTCTTCCTAAAGCTGCAATGAAAAAACAAATACCGTTGCATGATTCCACAATTCATCAGTGCCAAGAAGTGATAAACTATGTATGCCAAGATGATATTCTCGAAACTATACTCAAACTCATACCGTACTTATTTATTTCAGAATCCAAATTAAAGCTGTAACAGGACCCAACATGGCGCTACTAAACAGAACTCCAATCACCATAAAACCTTTTGTTATCCCATCTGTAACATGGTCTTGGTTTTTGTTGCGTTTTTTTTATTTACAGATTCAGAAGCTAAACTGTCTTGTCTGGGCCCTGTAGTTCTCAAACGCAAATATAAAAAACACAGCCTATTTTGTCTGCATCTGATGTATTGATTTTACATTACTGGCAATAAGAAGAGATACCCAACAAGAAAAACTTTGCCTTCGAAATCAGACAAAAATGATCCAATGCGCGGTCACACAGGTAACGCCAAAGCAATCTATATTTTCCTTTGAAATTGCTAACTTGAATCTCTTATCCAAAAAAAAAAGCGAAAAAGGAAAAAAAAAGGTTTAAGGTCTGCAAGTTTGTCTGTTTTAATTGTTCTAAAGACACAATCTATTCATCAGAAAAAAAAACAAAAACGTTACGGATACACCAAGAGGCATTGGTGCACACTGTACTCTATTATTCCTCCCATAATGAGCCACAACTGCTTCTTCTAATTATACTATCACTTCAGCAAAACAGCTCTGCCTCCAAGCATAGATTCATCAAAAAGCAATCCAAGGAAAACAGAAGGCTCCGTACTAGGAGAATGGCGAGTGCTCATGGACATCCACAGCACATACTAATTCAAGACTGGTTTCTCATAACCGTCTATTCATGTTCGCAAGCTGGTAAAAACAAGTAAAAAAAAAGCATAAGAATTGGATAAAACTGCAGCATTATGGTGCATTTACACAGGCAGATTTATATGACAGATTTTTTAAGCCAAAGCCAGGAACAGACCATAAACAGGGAATGGGTCATAAAGGATAGACTGAGATTTCTGCTCTTTTCAAATCCATCCCTGACTTTGGCTTCCAAAATCTGTCAGATAAATCTGCCTGTGTTAACACACCATTAGCAGCTTCTACTATTGATAGATTTTCGGCCCTTAGCGCTGTCTGTTTGCTATTTTGTGTACAACACCTATGCCATCAATCCTTATGATGTGCAGCCATAGTTTTACTCATCCACTTAAGCGTGATACGAAATGGGCACATTAAAAGGGCTCAACTAACGTGTCCTTGAAGAATTATCCAAGATTAGAAAAAGCCCAGGTACTTTGCAAAAACAGCACCATTCTTGTCCCCAATTTATGTTTAACACAAAGATTTGAACAGTTTAAAAAAAGACGCTCTGAGGTCTGGCCCGCAGAATACTGTTTGTGCATTGACAGTATTTTGTGAACATGTAAATGGCCTCTTAGAATGTGTTGGGGAAGGAAAGGTCAGCCAAAAGAACTAACCATCAAAACAGTGCAGAGTTCCTCACTTTCACTGCGCCTACGGTAAAGAAACACATTCTTTAAAAGTAGAGGATGCCCCCTTGTCATGAATTACAGGTCTAGGTGTAAAAGGATCACTACTTTGATAGTACTGTATTGACTACATTGCAATCAGATAACCCCAAGCAATCCTTTTTTCTCAAAGTAAACCCCAAGTTTAGTCCCATCTGTCACCAATTACTTTTGCAGCAGTTTCCGAAAAAACTTATGTTATGCGTTAAATGGTTTATTTGTTTCATATTTTGCAGTCTTATCTAATTAGTATACTAAATAAACAAATTATTTAAATTGGTTACACACTGCCTGGAACATACGCTGATTGTTAGAGAAGGAGCCCACGGAGAAGGGCTGAAACTTGCAGATAGGCAAATAACGGTTCTTTGAATTACATGCTGGAGTGCAGCCAATCTTTAACAGAAAAAAACAGATCCTAGCAACATTGAAAAAAATATTTACCAATAGTTTACATGACCATCTTTATGTATGCTTGCACACAACAAAAATTTTCTTTTATCGATGAGGAATCTACAAAAGGGAACTTTTCATACATCACCCAAAATGCAAGAACACGGTCCCCAAAAGTTTGCACATGTATAAGCACTTACCGTGGTGTGCCACCTGAGAGGCTCTGTTCACTAGATGAAGACGATTCATTTCTGGATTCTGGGATTTTTTCTGAGCTCTTTTGTGGTGTATTTAGTGGTTTTTTCACTTTTACAGACTTCTTTTTCTCACTGTCACTGTCATCACTTCCTTCGCCCAAAATGTCATCAACCTGAAACACAAGTTTTTTTTTATTTTTAAAAAGAACCAAAATAACCAAAATCTTGTCTTAAAAGAATGCAGAGAATATGGACATCAGTGAAAAATAATCAACAGTGATGCTCTTGAAGTAATTTTTCCATCCTTAGAGCTCTATGTGCAGTTGTGAGTCAGTGATCACAACATATCATGCAACACAACCTAAAGAGTACCTGTCATCAAAAATAACTTCTTACATGTCATCAGACCCGCTGTGATTGGGAGATATATTCAGGGGGAGAGCATGGCAGCAGAGTCATCAACTCTGACTATAGACTTCCATTGTTGGAATGAGCCGTTATGAAGATATGGCCAGGTAGTGGATGGCACGGCAGTCATGCTCTCTCCCCAACTACTGTATATCTCCTGTGAAAAGTCATTTTTTATGACAGTGACTTTTTAAACAAAACAGTCAGCACTACAAAACACAAGCTAGTCTGTAAAATGGCGTCACGCTGCCCTCCCATCACTGTGTCGGTCCTCTCTGCCTGGCTTTGTTTACTTGTCTGCAATGAGAATGTTCCTGTACATCTAGATGGCCTCAGCGTTGTACAGCACAAGTCCATGGAGACCAATGATTAACTGCAAGTGTGTTGAAGGTATACGGCCATGTTATCAGTACAGATTTATATTTTAAATCACGATCAAATCTTTTGACATGTCTGTGTAAAATTTCCTTTTTTATTTTTTATTTAAATGACAGTAACACTTTAACAAGTCCAAGCAGTGGGTGTGTTTTAAATATCTTGAAGTCTTCCATTAGGCATATGTATATAAAATAAAAAAATATAAGCCATTCCATGTGAATACTTACCATTTTACTGTTTTTTTTTTTCAAATGATTACATGAACACACCATCAGTGATGAAAAGTAAGTAACCAGAATGGGTATATTATAAAGCCCAGCACGGCAGTTTCTCATGCGGATATAATGACAACACCCATCTGTATATCTAACTAATCAAACCTTCACACAAGTGTATGTGATAAGTTGCTCAGTGCCCTGCTGTAAGACAAGAATCATCTCTGCTGGTTTGTACATTTGCAGATGGAACAAAGAAAGGACTGGAACATTTGATTGTGACACTGAACGTTCTTTAACCCCTTAGCGTCCCATGACGTACCTGGTACGTCATGGTGCCGCGGGGGGTGTTCAGAGCGGGTCCCGTTGCCGTGCCGGCTAATTAAGCACTTCAATGCAGCTGTCAAACCTGACAGCTGCATTGAAGTGCTTTGTACTGCACGTCCCTGGTGTCTAGTGGGACGGATCTCCCCGTGCCGGGCCTCAGCGTCAGAATGACGCCGATCCCGGCTCGGCAATAGATTGCTATGGCCTGCAGCAGGCCATAGCAATCTTTCACCGATTACAATGATCTTTGCTGTGTATATACACAGCATTGATCTCTATGAGAGATCAGTGCTGTCTATATACAAGTCCCCCAGGGGGGCTTCTAGTTTATGTAAAAAAAAAAAAAGTAAAAATGTGTTTTTATTAATAAAAAATCCCCTCCCCTAATAAAAGTCCAAATCACCCCCCTTTTCCCATTTTATAAATATAAATTAATAAATAAACATATTTGGTATTAACTATTAATTAATCACATTCCTGATCTCGCACGGTAAACGGCGTCAACGCAAAAAAATTCCAAAGTGCAAAATTGCGCATTTTTGGTCGCATCAAATCCAGAAAAAATGTAATAAAAAGCGATCAAAAAAAGTCGTATTTGCGCAATCAAGGTACCAATAGAAAGAATGCATAATGGCGCAAAAAATGACACCTGACACAGCCCCATAGACCAAAGGATAAAAGCGCTATAAGCCTGGGAATGGAGCGATTTTAAGGAACATATATTTGTTAACAATGGTTTAAATTTTTTACAGGCCATCACATAATATAAAAGTTATACATGTTACATATCATTGTAATCGTAACAACTTGAGGAACATGCATAACAAGTCAGTTTTACCATAGGGCGAACTGCGTAAATGCAAAACTCCCCAAAATCAAAACAAATTCGTTTTTTTTTTCAATTTGACAGTGCAAATGATTTTTTTTCCGGTTTCGCAGCTTATTTTATGGAAAAATAATGCCTGTCATTACAAAGTACAATTGGTTTCGCAAAAAATAAGCACTCATATAAATCTCTAGGTGAAAAAATGCAAGCGCTATGGACTTTTAAACATAAAATGGGAAAAGCAAAAGCGCAAAAACGAAAATTGGCTTTGACCTTAAGGGGTTAAAGGGCGAAATACACACATTCGTAGACCACATGTAAAACTGTCAGACAAATATGAATCTAATAAATCCATCAGGGAGTTACCTTACAATCAGCTATTAAGCCTACTAGTTTGAGCAAGTAAAACAGAAAAATATAAAATAAAAAATTATGGCCAACCTAGAGGGGGTGGGGCCTAGACCTTTAAGCCATCCTGTTCCAATGGCTGGTGAGGGGGCGTGGCCAAAGGCGCGTTGTGGGCGGGGCTAAGTGGTGCTAGTGCCGTGAGGCCCGCCCACTTAACATAATCTGCAGTTGATAAAAGATGACTTTTTACTTGAACAAGCACCATGACGTATAAAATAAGGTATGAAAACTGCTAAATTTACCCTTTACACCTGTGTAGAGATGTCAGAATGCACAAAGGGGGTGACATTGTCATTTTAAATGAAATATGCTGCGGATCCGCCGCAGAAAAAACGCTGCGGACCCGGTAAGTGTGAACGTACCCTAAAACATACAGCTAGGTAAAATAAGATTGGGATCCACATGAATGAGAAAAATGGGAAGCAACTCGGCAAACATCTTCATAAACCTACAGCCTTTATTTGTGGTAACAAATGTGAATAGACACCAGACATCACCATAAGGTTATAGCCATTTCACACCATCATAGAAGCATTGCTGCTTTTGCTCATTTATATGGACTGTTTTCTGAGCATTGCACCACCTTGTCTCTACTATACCCTGACCTGCATGCATATCCTTAAGTTCATGTGGAGAGAGTTGAAGTCTATAGTGCTGATTGAGCTTTGTGTCACCCCCCCCCCCCTCCATGCTCTTCTCACCTCAAAAGGCCATTTTACAAATTCAGATGTACCAATAAACAGTGTTTTATAGTTAATATATATATATAGTAAAAGTTCCCACCAGTTCTGCAAACACCAACCAACTAAATATGGAGACAGTTCATTTAATTTCACATTCGCTGAACAGAGGCTGTAGGGTGAAGCATGCTCCGCAGAAAGTGCCATCATGGGAAATGTAGTCTGCAGAGCATTGCTGTGGTCATGTGACCTCACCCTCTATTTATTACATTGCAAACTCATTTTCATAAATGCCTTTACTGTTATTAAGGTGCAACACTGGCCCAGTTTTATTAATCTGTCCAGGACAAAAACTGGAGTGCCTTGCCCAAGGCAACCAATCATAGCTCATTTTACCAAGATATGAAAGAAAAGCTGGCATTGGTTGCTTTGGACAAAACTGCTGCTCTGGTTTTTAGGTAGATTGATGAATCAGGGCCATTTTGTTACCTTCTGATGTAGAGCAAACCATTGCTACAACACAAGAGGCGCTATGAATAGAAAACTGAATCCATCCAAAACCTGTTTAACATCATAATAGCACACCATCCTTACTTACAAGAAACATGCCCTTGCATACGATGCAGTCAGGTATAGAATATATTTCTGTTAAATACAGAGTAAGGGTAGCTTCACACGTACCGTATCGCTGCGTTTTTATCGCTGCGTTTTGGTGCGATTTTTACATGCGAGTTTCGATTTTCACATGAAAATCATGAGAAAATCAAAACGCGCATGTAAAAAAAAAAAAAAAAAATCGCACCAAAAACGCAGCGATAAATACACAGCGTTACGGTACGTGTAAAGGCACCCTAAAGGTTTCTGCTCACACTGCAAAATCTATCCATCAGTTTCTTTTTTTATATGTAAATTATATAATAAAAAATAGTAGTAGCTAAAAGACGAAGCATTAGCTGCAAAATGAAAATAAAACCTCAACCTAATAATATGTGGGTATACACAATGTGGGTGACACTGACACATTGGGGGGACTTAGACCAAAGCCTTGTACATTATTCTTATAAGAGAACTCTAGGCATAATGTAAAGGCAGGAGGCAGGGGATGGTGGTAACATAATAGGGGACTGCTAAGCATAGCTTCTCAGTGCCACTGCTCATAGACCCCCAATGGCTTACTGTAGCTCCCAATCTTGCGACATCTTGACCAGTCTCAGAGATACCAGCTCAATCAGTCACTGACTGGGGCAGGACACACCTGTGCTGACCATGGACTGGCTGAAGTGGAGTTATTTCTGGGTTGTGACAACACAGAAAAGCAGGAGAAACTGAAGACTGAAGGCTGACATTGAGTGGTGGCACTGCGGCTCAGGGACTGGTAAGTATAGCTTCTTTATTATGATTATTAAATTTTTTTTTTAGAAACTTAATAAGCTAAGCAGTTTCACCTATTTTCATAACCCACTACTACTAAAGTTCACAAACCCAGCTTTTTTATTGTATTTGTTCGACACGGTTCTTCAGAAATGGCCCGTAGACAGTCCCAAAAAGAAAGCTGACATTTTGGAGCACTGGGCAGTACCACATTTCACATGTGATGGAGAAGCAGTTTCATGAGAGGTTTCTGGTTCACCTATGTACAAGTCCACCAATGAGGTTTCAGGCATCCTTCACTTTAACTTACTTTAGACAGGTCTTTTTTACGGCCCAATCAAAAATGGTTTCCCTAATGTGACAAACCACTTTAAACTACTAAAACATTAGCTCACAACACAGACAGTCAACAAAGAGCGAGAAATTCAAAGGATGGAAGAGCTCATTGATATTAGACATACAAAGCTACATTAATACAAGACATTTACATCTAATCCTCAGCAGCTTTTCAGTATGATCATCCCCCATATATGTTTCCTGGTCTTAAACAGCAACCTGGGGTACCCTTGTACATTCTACTGCTGTTACAACATTCTTGTCCTCTTCTTCAGGTAGTTGAAAAATATCAGTATTAGTGCACCACAGCCCTCTTTTTCGCAGTATTTTCTTTCCGTTAGGTAAAAACCCATGCTACTTTACAGGTGGCAAACAAAAATGTATAGTATATCTATGGGATCTCAGTTTTCAAATAAGACTAAGTGCCCCCCAAGGGAAAAAAAAAAAGATTTAACACCACATTTTTACTGAGCAAAGTGTTATTTTTACAAGTGATTTTTTGTTGTTGTAAATAACTTGCAGAATATAGTCTTTACTTACAGTAAATGTAAAGCTCTTTTTTCATACATCCTATATCTTTCCAGTTTAACAGTATTTGCATTAGACTGTGTTTACACGTGACATTTTTGCTGCGTTTTTCCTAATAACTGGTTAATAGTCAGAGGTAATACAGAAGGTCTTTTTGTAGCCTTTGTTAAAAATGATTATTTATTATAGATCATTGTGTCAGTGCTTATATATGCTATGCTAGCACACAAGGAAGGAGTATTATATAGGTAATGGTCATATATGTGCACACATGAACACAATTATAATAAACACACCCATAGATGGCATTCACAGTGAGACATGAAGCCTTAAAGGGGTTGTCCAGCGAAAATCTTTTTCTTTCAAATCAACTGGTGTCAGAAAGTTATATAGATTTGTAATTTACTTCTATAAAAAAATCTCAAGTCTTCCCATACTTATTAGCTGCTGTATGTCCTGCAGGAAATGCGGTTTTATTTTCAGTCTGACACAGTGCTCTCTGCTGCCATCTATGGCCGAGACAGGAACTGTGCAGACTAGGAGAGGTTTTCTATGGGGATTCATATAAAACCGAGACAAAGTTCCTGTCTCTGCCAGAGATGTCAGCAGAGAGCACTGTGTCAGACTGAAAATAAAACATTTCCTGCAGGACATATAGTAGCTAATAAGTATGGGAAGACTTGAGATTTAACAAAAGTAAATTACAAATCTATATAACTTTCTGACATCAGCTGATTTGAAAGAAAAAGATTTTCGCTGGATAACCCCTTTAAAAAATTGTTATCGGAGAAGAGAGGAAGGAACATAGCCTTCAAGACTGAGAGGACTCCATGACACAAGTTGAGGATGAGGTTTCCCCCAGGTTACTGAGGCCAAGCAACAGCTGCTGAAGCTCTCATGGAAGTCAGCCCTTAAAAAGCCCCTTTAAATATTGTAAGGCTTTTCTGTTAATTATTCATTTCTGTCACTTATTATTTTTTAAAAAAGCAACAAATCTCTTCTTCTTAAGGGTTACAGCAGTGAAGAGATGGTTGTGATGATCAATATATAGTAAGGAATTGCTCTTACCTTACGTAGAAAAAACAAAACAGCGGTTTAGGTTAATAACAGTAAATACTGAGAAGTGATGGTGATCACTTGGTAGAAAGATTATTGCAAAGTGCCAACCAACATAGTGTCGGGTCGTAAAATAGAATGGGTTTAAGGTGAGCACACACAGAGCAGATTTTTCTGATGCAATTCAGCCACACATTTTGCAGGAAATATGTTACGTGTTACACGTGAATTTACCCTTGCACTCCATGCGTTAACAAGTCTCCGCCAGACCAAGCGAAGAACATCATTGCGACTTGTGACTACTAAATTGCAACACTCAATAACTATTTGACGTGTAAACCAACTGTGCCTTCAAAAACACATTGTACAGAGGCACAGTCAATGCAATCCATGATAATACAATAGCTTTATCATTTACTCTCTCCCGTTCAGTACTGACCACTTGAGACAAAAGAACTAACTTGCCTTTACTTAAAAAAATAAAAATAAATATGGGGGTGCCAACAGAATAGAAAAACTGGCGTGTTTTAAATGGAATACATGCTAATTAAGACAAAATCTATATGTTCAATTGATGTTACAATGCTTACTAGGTAAAGTGAGGAGTCTAATTTTTGGCATCCTACTAAAATGTGACCGTATTTTGACATCCTGTTGAAATGGAAGTATATTTTTCATAATTTTATTTACTTCAAATGGTAACAGAGACTATTTTTAGCACATATAAAAATCTTAACATTTCCACATTTTCAAGCAGAGTGAAATACATATATATATATATATATATATATATACACATATAAATAAAAGTTACCAAATGAGATGGTGGGTGGAAAGCGGCAGAAAGGAGAAAGCGACATAAAAGCCATTAATTATTTTGCAAAAGCATTAAAATACTGTAAACCAATTTCAATAACAAGGTTATGTTTTAAAATGAAACATGCTGTTTCTCGGTTATTCAGCTATTTTTAGGTTCAGTACAAATGTAGGCGCTCAAAAGTGCCACCACAGGGTACATAAGTAGCTCTCATTATTACCCACTCGATGCGTGGTCAAATGTTCTATTCCGCACACCCAGAGCAGAACGTGCCCCTGCTGTGTATTCTTTGTGCAGAACACATAGGTAAACTGCCAAAACAGGCAGATGAAAGTACCCGGAAATCACAAGGAGAGAAAAAAAAATAAAATAAAAAAAAAAACATTGAGCCCAAAGGGCTTAGCTTTCTAAATGACACGAGTAGAGGAACATTAAAATTGTGAAGGCTAATTGCTCAAAATCATAGGCATATACACATCTTATGTTCCCTTTTCATTCTACGAACAATTACTCCTAGGAATTTAACTGGCATGTACGGCAGCTCTTATATTATAAGATGCAGAATTACAGAGGCCGGGAAATCCTGTCACTCAGCAGTTTGTGTCGGCAGATTTTGACAGAACTGCAGTATAACTACAGTGAGAAACTTCTGAAATGCTTCACATGTACAACTTTTAATAAAGATTAAAACAAGAAGTTTACTCCCATTCAGGCTCCTAAATGTACCTACCTATTCTTTCATAATTCTAATTAGATGAGTCATTAAAAATGTGATGCTGTGCAGAATTTCCAGCCTAAAAACTGAAATGTATAGGCCAAGATTTATTGGTGTCAAATAAATGTTGGTGTCAGTTGCCCATAGCAACCAATCCCAGCTCAGCTCAACCAATCCCAGCACATCTTAAGAAGCTGAGCTGTGATTTGTTGCAATAGGCAAATTACACCAGTTTCTGTTTCACAAATGCTGATAACGCTGGGCCATGAATTATAGGTTGGAGGTCTAAAATTGGTAATAATGAGATCCTGTCACTTTGGTAGGAAATATGATTATTTATTACAGGGTCCCAACATTAACTAGGACACAGTGACTGCTGTTTCTGACAAATTTTTTTTTAGAAAAGCATTCATCTCAGTTGGCAGATGAGCCAACCAGAGGAAATGCTGGAAGTCGTCCACTCTAAGGCTATGTTCACACTATGTATGACTTCGTAAAACTATGGCCATTGTTGCCGATTGCAACAACGGCCGTGATTAATACGAAAACATACGTGCCATTGCCGCCTATGGAATGCCGGCTGGAGTGTATACACATAACGGCCGGTCTTTTACAAGGTCGGAACATGGCCTAAGAGTGTGAGCAGCTGCAGATATTCCGCACGCTTCATAAAGGATAAAGGACTCTCTCTCATCCCAGCAGCAACAGGGCTTACTGTAACGCTTGCTTTGCTGCTTTTGGTTATTTCCGGTATATCAATAACCCCTTCTTCTCTACATGCCATCTATAATAGTGTAAAAGTAAATCATCTCCCAGCACCATGCAGTTTTTTCCAGTTTTTAGGGTTCAGTGCTTGCTTTGATGCTGCTACTAATACTACTCATGTAGCACCTAGAGTACTGTATACCTATGTACAGTGGTGCCTTGGATTACGAGCATAATTCGTTCCGGGACCGTGCTTGTAATCAAAATCCACTCTTAAACCAAAGCAAATTTTCCCATAAGAAATCACTAAAATGCAGACAATTGGTTCCATACCTCAAAAATGATTTTTTATTCTGAATAACATGTAAGACAAATGAAACAAACATTAAGAAACAGCTGAATATGTTATATTATAAGTTACTGTACTGTATAGTGATCAGCATGTGGAGTATAATAGTATACTAAGTGCATAAACCTGAAAAAACTGCAGCAGATATACAGGTGCAGATTCCCATAATGCAGTAGCGTAGTACAACAGGCTAGAATAGAGAAGCAGGCCTGCTGTCAGAGGTCTGTGTGGTCACATGACAGCAATGGGGAAGCGGGGTGTTCAGCATGGACCAATCAGGAAGTGAGAATCACAGAACTGTGCAGGGGGACAGTAACAGAAACTTTTCTATACAGCAGTGTGAATAGCTGAATGTAAGTGCAGGCACATTATAGTGGCAGTGTGTATAGCTGAGTGTAAGTGCAGGCGCATTATAGCAGGAATGGAAAGGATTGGTAACTCAAGGGCTGACTGAGACTGCAGGGAGCATAAAGGAATGAGCAGGACAGATGTGGGCACAGTATAGCAGCACTCTCTGTCCGGGGAGAGAAGGGTTACAGCTATGAAAAAAATCACCCCCACAGTCCTGTCCACCAATACAAGCCCCAGCCTGAAATGGATCTGCTATGATTTGGAAGGTGAGGACCATGCAATGCAGACTGTGCCCGTCCTGCACTCCACCTCCCGCCTAGTACAAGTAGCTCTTAAACCAAAGCAATGCTCTTAATCAAAGTTACAATTCTAAAAAACTGGGGGCTCTTTTTGCAAAACGCTCTCAATCCAAGTTACTCTTAAACCAAGGTACCACTGTATCACCAGCCCAACACAAGCCTGTTCAGTGCACCATGGAGCGGGCTTAAAAACAGCTGTAAAAGGCACAAAAATCGCCTTGTCATCAGGGTCTAACAGAACTCTGCAGGTACCACAGACTTTAATGCAGTTCATCATAATTTGGATAACATAATATAAGGATAACATGCAGCATCACATTTGTAGTAAAAGGTTTACCAAAATGCAATCTGCTGAAAGTCTCTGCTAAAAATAACTGTCCCATTTTAAGAGATGTAACAACCCTCACTAGATTTTATTTCACATGAGCTTGTTGAAATGCAATTTTGGCCAATGTTATCATCTCATGGGTCACAATACTTAAAACTGCAAGTATAATTGTGTATTAAGCAACATTAATCATTTATGATCAAATTTTGCTTTCTTAAAACCTTATGCAAAGAACCCAGAACACATTGCTATTTGATGTATTTAGTGGCAATACATCAATAATTCATGAACCAATGACTTTGTCAGCTTTTTAGTCAAATCTAGATTTCAGAATGCCACATTACGGGTACAAACACACATGGCATAAACGCTGCGTATTTACTGCTGCGATACGCAGCAGATTACATCTAAATAACTGAACACAGTATCAAATCTGCTGCGTATCTGCTGCATATTTGCTGTGTGTGTTTGTACCCTAAAAGTAAGAACGGCTGCATTATTTCTAAACTTTGCCTGAACTTGTTTGATATCTGGATGCAAGAAAAAAAAGATTCATTTTTTACACGATCATAGTTACTCTAGGCTACAAGTACCCTTGAAACCATTTTACCATATATCTAAAATAAAAACCGCAGCAACCTTGTAAATAGTTTTGATGAAATTACATTAAAAAAAGTAGTAAAGAAAAAAAATAAATAGACTAGTAACAGTGTCCATCAATTCAAACTCAAAAAAGCAAAACATTAAAAAAAAAGCCTGAACTGCTGTTTCTTGGTTAAAAAGGAAAAAAAAGTTTCCCGCTGCGAGTATGTAAATGCCGTCCCGTTAACCCCCTGCAGTCTGGAGCATACTGTACCTGCTCCACGCTTCAGCTTGACTTGGGGTTCCCAGCTGGACGCCCCGCTCAGTCACTGCCTGGCTGAGCGGAACATCCAGACGCGGGGAGCCCCCAAAGGAAGCCAGAGTAAGATTATCTGACAGATTATCTGCCAAAGATTTGAAGCCAAAGCCTGGAATGGATTTGAAAAGAGGAGAAATCTCAGGCTTTCCTTTATGGCCTGATCTCTCTCTGTTTATAGTCTGCTTCTGGCCTTGGACTTCAAATCTCTGTCAGATAATCTTTCTGTGTAAATGGACCCTAACTTACATACTTGCAGTGGGATGTCAATGAAGTGATACAATGAAGGCAGTGATTAAAAAACAAACCAACCAAAAAAGTAATCATGGCCTGAAAAACTGAAAAAAGGGGTCTAAAACTAGCAATATAGACAATATTTTGGTCCAAAAATGGGCATTGCTACCAAAAGTTGTATATCAGTATGTATCATTTTTAAAATATTTAGTACAGTATTGTACATGCATACATACAATTTTATACATTGTACGGTTTTCCTTCAGTACTGTTGAGAAGAAGCTGTAACACATGAGCGTCAAGATGGGAATTACTGTTCGGTGCACTGGACAGTACAGCTGAATTAACATTTCATCAAAGACAATTCCCCACTTTGGAGTGGCTGGAACTTCTAATTAGTCTGGGCAGTTTCACCTACCACAGCTTTTTCAGGTCAGGTTCCATTCCATCGCTGGTAGTTAAATAAAGATTGAGTGCACCGGTGTGAATCAATACAAGACAGGCGGAATTACTCATACAAATTAATAAGCACAGCTCCCAATGTCTCAAGACACACACATCAATACTTACCTTTCAGAAAAAGTAAGCATACAACACATGGTAATGTCAGCTATCCTAGTTAGTATTCACATACACACATATATAAAAGGAAACTTAAGATTTACAGTATTTTCTGTGAAAGGGTAAGTTGTTAATCTGTTGCACTTTCCAAGTAAACAAGAGAACATATATGATTTTATCAGTATTCTGATACAAGCAACTAAGCTTTCCTTCTGTAATTTTCTAACTAAGACCGTGTCCACACATTTGCAGTTTTGTCGTGCTTCTTTAGTTATGTATATAGAGTTTACATGATTATGCAGGCTCCGAAATATAGCCTGAATGGACTGTCTGGCCTTTGCCATGTGTTTAGCATTACCTTAATCATTTATACAGTAAAAAAAACACACAACTGTGATTAAGCCTGGCAATCACATTGTATAGTCCAGCGAGTCAATTAAGGTTGTGTTAAAGGAAAAATTATAGTCACCTGTCCCCCAGTGATCCCCCCCCCAATACTTTAAACATACCTCCCCCTCTGTAGTTCTTATCTCATACTGTGTATTCCCCAGCCCCCACCCCATATTTAATGTCCCCTACTGTACATCTTCTTACCCCTCCTGCCTCTCCCTGCAGCTTGTGTTGAGCAGGTGGGGGCAGAACATAAAAAGTCTGGCTCTGATTGGCTAATGCTCAGCACCCAGTGTCAGGGATCTGGTCAGATTACTTTAAAATATAAGCCCTACTCAAAGACTAGCCCTAGTTAAAGTCAACTGCAAAAAACCCTATAAAATTAAGCTAGGTCTTATTTTCGGGGTAGGTCTTATTTTTGTAGAAAAACAGTAGCTGCGACTATTGTCAATACTGCACGGCTAATGGGGGAGAAATGGGGTAGTGGTTTACAATATGTTCAAAACGCTTTCCAAAAGCATATGTGGAAACAGACAAAATTGCAGGGACTACACAATGAATTATGGCCCATCTCTCTCAAGCCCTTGTAACTACTCATGCACATGAAAGCTGTTTTCTTTCACAAGCATGGAGCAAGCTCTAAGGTAACTAGGAGAATACAGCTTCTATGCACATTTATTATATGGCATGGTGTTACAACCCACCTGCCTTTGACATAAATGCATATCATAGGACATGAAAGGGCTAAAAGGGTAAAAGCAAAGGACTGGTAGAAGTGAGTGGAAATTGTACACGTGTCGAGAGGATTTTTACAATCAAACCAAGATAAACAGAACATTTTCACAAATCTTTTTCATCCATTCTATTTTTGATAGATATGTAAAATATTAAGCTTACTTCTTTGTCCATGCTCTCCAGGTCTTCTTTACAAAGTGTATATAAAGGCATAGTTTCTGACATGCTTGGCTGGCGTTTCCTCCGAGCTGGGCCAGACTGCTCTTCCTCTGTATTTTCTGTAGGCAGCTCTTCATCTTCAAACATTTGCTCTTCATGAGGCTGAACTACTCTGTCAATAGAAGCATATTCCAGTACTTAGATAATATGCTGAATGCTATAAACTCAACACATTGCACATGCTCTATGTGTTTATTTCTCCAAAATGGAGACATATAATGGTGCTGCTTAAACAGGCCATACACATTAGATTATCAGCCACCACGTGCTCGGTCAATTGTACTGTATCTCAAGAGAACCATAGCAGATATCAATAACATAGGAGGAAATTTCTTAAAGTGTACCTGTTGTTTCAAAAAAAACTTTTGAATTGTCAAAAGTTTTGATCGGTCTAGGCCTGAGTGTTCAGACTGATTGGGAGAATGAGAGTCGGGCTTTATAGAGCTCCATTTTTAACCAGACTTTAAAAAATAAATAAATTTAAAAAAACAGAGGAGAGAGTATATGCTGCAGCTTCTCCCAATCGGTATGGGCCTTAACACTCAGACCTGGACTAATCAAAATTTTTGACATGTCAAAAATTTTCTGAAACAGGTACACTTTAAGACTAGCTGCTCACACACCAGTCTGACTTTTCAGTCATAATCTTTCCTTGTTTACCTCTGTAATACTTTTGTTTAATCAATGCTTTGAATAAGGAGGTGGGAAAAACTACACAAACTTTTCCTAAAACTATTCCTCTCTCCAACTGAAAATAACGGGCCCAAAACATTTACTTATACATTTACAAACAATTTTACATTAACAGATTAAGTGCAGGTTCTACAGGAATATTATGGCTAAAACAATGTCTGCCAGTAACCCAAAAGAATGTAGTGGCTATAAAGAATGTCTGAAAAGAAGTAATCCCTTGAAATAAGCTGAAATCTTAGCAGCTTATATTTAGCCTTAACACTGCAGTTCTCAACAGTATTTTCTTGACCTTGTTTGTCATGGACCTTGGATTCCCAAAATAGATTTGTTATGATCAGCACACCTAGCAAAATCATTAGACAGTACCTCTAAAGAGACACAACTCAATAATATGCATTAAGTTATCCAACTTGGGCCCCAATGCTTCAGGCATCCCAAGTGAATATAAAAGATGTATAACCATTGGCTGAATCCATGAATGTTAAAGTGACCAAAAGCACTATGTCAATGGCACATCAGAAAATAGGAGCAGATGAGCTATACTGGTTAAAAAGGGGTTCTCTCATGAAGACAACACTATGTTCAAAGCAGGATGGATTCTAGTAATGTTACATGTATGGCTATTAGAGATTAATGCAACTCGAGCATGCCTACGACTGTTTCCATAATTTCGCGGACTCCCTAGGACTGCATCCAACTTCTTCAGCCACCGGTATTCAAATGCCGAACGATTGGACTCAAGCATGCTTGAGTTGTGCTCATGTCTAATGGCCATACATTTGGTAAGTTGAAAGCAGATTGTTATAGAACAATCAGCTGTTCGTCTGACCATCTTTCAAAAAGAGTTTGTCTTTATCCCCTTGTTACTGTACAGAGTGGCAATTCTCATACCCAACTGTGTAATATGGTTAAGCATAGTCAAAAAAATACTTAAAGGAAATCTGTCACCTCTAAAACACCCGTAAAACGTAAGAAATCATTAGATTATACATCAATAGAGTATACAATGCTGATTCTATTTCTGCAATTTTATCTATGTTCTTGCATTCCGTTGCTATAAGTCCACAAATGAAGGAGTGTAAGTTGTCCTCTCCATTATATTCTAGAGCTAAGTAGTCCTCTCTATGCATCAACATGCCCAGCTTGTAGGCTTAGAGTGCGTTCACACCTACAGGATCCGCAGCAGATTTGATGGTGCAGATTTGATGCTGTGTTCAGTTATTTAAGTGAAATCTGCTGCGGATCTGCAGCAGAAAATCAGCTGCGGACCCGGTAAGTGTGAACGTACCCTTACAGTGGGGAAATAAAAGGGAGTAGAAAGATACAAATTACAGATTTGGAATCAGTATCCTTTACCCTACTTACAGATGACTTTAGTTTAGGGTTTTGAGGAAGATAGATTGTAGGTTATTACACATTCATTTACCCATAGGCTATGGTACACAGTGAAAAATAATGGTAAAATGTCAATGCAGTTCTAATTGTGAAAAAACTGCAGCATTGTGACAGACTAATTCCCAGAGACACTTGTGCTCCCCCCTCTGCATAGTTATAGAGTGAACTTTTTATGCACACATACATTAGCTTTAAAACACACAGAAAAGCTACAAGATTTGAAGGCTCATGTTACAGTAAGTGTATGGAGAACTTTCTTGCTTAGTGAAGCTGGTTGCATCCTCTACCCTTATGAAATAATTTTCCCTGCGTCTCATTAATCATTTTCATTACGTCTTTGTTTAAGTTTTTAATCAACAAGTAAAAAATGTTTCTCAACACAAATCACATACTCAGCCACAGGGCACACATTAAACAGGATTTTACATAAATCACAGACAATGAATATATCAGATTTTACTTACAATGTTTATTAAATCACACTTTATCATTAAGAAAAATCTGAACAGGTGGTGGTAAAATACAGAACACCATGATAACTGGTCCTGCTCTATGGTTTCATATACCTGAAGGATGAATGCTCTCCATGGACAGCTACATTTAATGAAGGACAAGGGGCCTGTATATATGGGGACTGATTAGAACTCTGTGAAGCTTTCCGAATGAGTTTCCCAGTCACTGGATCATACTGCCGCACTTCAGGACTTGGCTGGCTCTTCGGATGAATTGGGGTAGGATGAAAGAGCGGTGTTTGAAAAGCTCCGTGAATATCTGGGAAGGTGGTTGGGCTAATGGTTCTGTTGGGGTAAATAAAAACAAAACAAAAAAACACATTAAACAACTCCTCTTGCTTCAAACTATAGAGGATAGAATAATCATTTCAAAAGCTTTTTTGTAAACTGCACTTTTCTTGGTGTTAAAAAGAGGACCTGTAACCTCTTTAAAAATTATCATCCATGTGGAGGCTCCACTGCTCCAGGGATTTGGGTGTTTTTCACCACAAAGTTTTACAGGGCCCCAGTTCCCTTTTTAAAAGGCATCAAATGAGACATTGTTGGTAAATCACTAGAAAACATTATCTAAGCCTAAATACTGAGGGCCCAAACATGCTTCTTAGGCTGTATTCCCACGTTCTGTGTTCCCCACAGAACACGGACGAGGAATGCCTGTAACGGAGTCTCCCCCGCCCGGACAGCATCTGATAAGATGCTAAGAGCGGGGGAGAACTGTACTGATATGCGCCGCGCTGTAATGACAGCACCGTGCGCGGCTGATTCATTACAGCGCCACACATATCAGTACAGTTCTCCTCCGCTCTCAGCATCTTATCAGATGCTGTCCAGGCGGGGGAGACTCCGTTACAGGCATTACTGGTCCGTGTTCCGTGAGGAACACGGAACGTGGGAATACAGCCTTAGTGGTAACTTGGATGGCCCTTAATTATAATGCACCATACGACCTACAGAGAAAGTCAAGCAGAGCAGACAGGGGATGGACGTGGCACAACACTTGTTTAGCATTGATAACATTTCATGCAAACTGGAGGAGACAAAGCAGTCAGATCAAATTGGACATTGTTGGCATATTCTTGTGATGTCACCAACATCTATACCGAGTCAAGCCATATTAGCTGCATACTAGATGTTCATTATTCAGAATTAATAAAAACTCACACTATGTTAATAGAGTGAATCTTTTAGTTTTCCATATGCACAACCTTTCCAATTCTGAAATATGGAAAAACTACTGACTGGCCATTTTTACTCGAAAAAAAAACAACACAGACTTGTTGTAAACTTCCTATGTTTTTGTGCATAGCTACAATTTTGAGGGATTTTGGGCTGAAACATTACATTCCTTGCTTTTTTAACCCTTTCATGACCAAAGGTCATTGATGAAGGGATGTCACACTGAAGTAGTTTATTTATTCACCCACAGGGCTGCTCATAATTTGCGCCATGATCTATAGTTTTTATTGGTGACAATATAAGTGCATAGAGTCTTTGATCACTTTTTTTAAAAATATATTTTGATACAAGGGATCGGCAGTAGGAAGGGGTATATACACGTTTTGTGGATGTGAAGGGATTAATACGTCTGCACAGAGGTTGCTATGATGATTTCTATCATCAGTCATTAAAAAAGTACCACTTCCACTGCAGTTTTGGGCAATGGCTAAACAGTTAAAGGGGTATTTTCCAACCTCTGCTTGTTATTTTCTGTTCATAGGATAGGGGGAAATGGAGAGGGAATCACAAGCTGGCATAGGAATACCCCTTTAGGATTTATCTACTTGTTTGGTTTCTAATAAAAAGTGCAGGATTGTGAATGCAGACTTGCCTTGAAGAAAATTACCCAAAACCAACAGGAATAATAACATGTTTCTTCAAAGTTATCCAATAATAACCTAAATAAGTACATTTAGTTCAATAGTTAAAGCAATTGTCAACCCCTGGCAGCACCGCTACATTGATACTTTTGTTGCCTGAGTCTGTGTTTTAGTATTTACATGGAACAATGGAACTGTTACTCTGTATACAATTCGGTGTATGCCTGCCCTATTACATGATCTCATGGCACTATACATACAGAGGCATAGCAGTGCTAGGGAGCAATAGACCCCTACCCATTGACACTAATCAAGGCTCAAAGGATTTCACTATAAAAACAAAGACACAGATAAGGTATGTTCTGAATGCTTCTATTAATATCTATCCAGTGATGCCACCAGCTTGAAAGGTGGTCACGGGGCAACAGAGTGGCTTTAGGGTCACACTTATAGAATTCTAAGAAAAGTAACAGACTGCACATACCTCTGAGACTTCAAATAATCTTCCTTTAGTGGAAACAGTGTTTCTTCTACCTTTTCCCACCTTTCTAGACAGCTCCAAAGCCAATCTGGGTTGACAACATGAAGAGTTTTGCAATTTAGAGCTTGCCTGACTTTCTCAGTACCTATATAAATTAAAACCAAGGGATACCGAATAAATATTTATTAAATTTACTTTGGGGTGAATTAACTTTTTGACTAAACTTTACACGGCGGACTTTGCAGTTGTTGGTTCTGTTACATAAACAACCTGCTGGGAACAGTGTAAGAACCAAAACAGGAGAGGCTGATGCACATCTTACTACAAGGAGTAAGTCATTCTTTCTGTAGGTGATCATTTAGTAATCTTATAGGTCAGAATAAAATGCACACACACAACATAAAATTCACCAGCAGTATCCCAAAGTGAGGATCAATAAAGAAGAACAGTGTACTCCTAATTCATGGCTTTTGCAGACATGCCAGACAACAGGCGGAAAAGTACAGTTGCCAATGACAAACTTCCTAGCTCTACAGTGCAAGTTTGCTGGAGTTTTTCATTTTAGGGCTCGGCCACACTAGCGTTTTTCTTTGTTTCTAACGGATCCGTCTATATTAATTAAACAGATGAGCATAAACTGATGAGCAGACTGATGCAAAAGGATTGCAAATTGTTCATCTTTTTTTAATGGTCCGTTTGTATTTTGGCTTTAAAAAACAGACTTTTGTACATCAGTTTGCATCAGTTTTCATCAGTCAGCATCCGTTTTTCTATCCGTTTATTTTTCTTCTTTGGTTTCTTGCTGCTTCTGCGCATGCTCAGTGCATAAACGGATGAAAAAAAACGGATGTGAATGGAAATACCTTCCTTTTTAGATCCGTTCTCATTGACTACAATGTAAAAAAAAAACCGGAAGTGCACTTTCCGTTTGTGATCCGTTTTTTAAGCGGAAAGAAAAATACTGCAAACACTTTTTTCTTTCGTTCAAAAAAACGAATCTTGAATGGATTGCATGCAAACGGAGCACAATTAGGGCAAACGGAGCACACTAAAATAGCATGGGAATCTATGGGGATTTTAACGGATAGACGTAATGGTGCCGGATGGTCAAACGCTAATGTGAACGTAGCCTTAGGGCTATTTTTTTTTTTTTTAGGGTCCTATTATACGAATCCATTTTTAACGATAAACAATTGCAAACAAGATGACTTGTTGACTCTCCTAATTATTTTTAAAGTGCTCTTGATTCCAGAGCACTAATACAAACATTTACTGGTATCTGGTCAAACTGGTCACAAACGGAAACCCTGTTGGGACCCCCAATGATCACTAGATATCTGTGGGGAATCTAGATAATTGTTTGTTTTACAGAGAAGGACCAGTGTGGTGGCAGTGGACACCAGTGGGGATTAAACTTGCAAGTGTAGCTTATGTTTTTTTTAGGGCAGTATCAAGCACTGAAAAATGTTTTAATAAAGTAAAACAGGTTATACAAGGTGCCCATTAATATTAACGGGTTGTCTTTATAATGTAGGACAGGAACCTCCAGAGCAAGAGTTGCTCTTTGCAGCCACTCTCCATCATAAAAGCAGATACAGAAGATCCTCCTCTAACTCCTAATAGGGTTTATGGAAACTACTTATTAAATAGACAAACCCTTAAAATTCACAGCCTCCTACCTTGAATTTTGACTAAATGAATCTCATGCGTGTACAGTGTAAAAAAATATCTAAAAATACTGCTACAATAGAAACTTTATACAGTGGTAGTTTGGTTTAAGAATAACTTTAAGAGCGTTTTGGTTTGAGAGCTTACAGTTTTTCAAAATTGTGACTTGGTTTAACCTCTTAAGGACGGAGCCAATTTTCATTTTTTTCCTCCTAGTGTTTAAAAGGCCATAGCACTTGCATTTTTCCACCTAGAGACCCACATGAGCCCTTATTTTTTGCGTCACTAATTGTACTTTGCAATGACAGGCTGAATTTTTGCATAAAGTACACTGCGAAACCAGGAAAAAATTCAATGTGTGGTGAAATTGAAAAAAAATAAATAAATAAATAATTTTTTTTTATTTGGGGGAGAATGTGTTTTTACACCATTTACCCTGGGGTAAAACTGACTAGTTATGCATGTTCCTCAAGTCGTTACGATTACAACAATATGTAACATGTATAACTTTTCTTTTATCTGATGGCCTGTAAAAAATTCAAACCATTGTTAACAAATATATGTTCCTTAAAATCGCTCTATTCCCAGGCTTATAGCGCTTTTATCCTTTGGTCTATGGGGCTGTATGAGGTGTCATTTTTTGCTCCATGATGTTTACTTTCTATTGGTACCTTGATTCCGCATTTACGACTTTTTGATCGCTTTTTAATAATTTTTTTTCTGGATTTGATGCGACCAAAAATGCACAATTTTTTGTGCTTACGCCGTTTACCGTGCAAGATCAGGAATGTGATTCGGGCGATTACGCACACGACGATACCAACAATAGACGCGTGGATCGCTCCCCACTAGACACCAGGGAAGTGCTGCATACAGTAAACGGATGCAGCTGTCAACTTTGACTGATCGTGCCCGCTAATAGCCGCGGTCCCGGGCTACACGCGGCACCCGGGATCGCGATGGTTCAGAGCGGGAGCGTGGCCCCGCTCTGAACACCTCTTGCGGACGCATGATGTACCGGTACATTATGCGTCCTTAAGAGGTTAAGAGCTCCCTGTACTGGGTGGGAGCGTGACCGGTGGAGGGGCATGGTCTGTTTAGTGTGGTCTACAGCACTGTACTCAGACCCAGGAAGTCCCCCTCACCTTCCAAATCATAGCAGATTCACTTCAGGCTGGGGCTTACATCAGGGGACAGGTCTGTGGAGATAATATTTTCATAACTGTAACCCCTCTCTCCCTGGACAGAGAGTGCTGCATGTATGTGCCCACATATGTCCTGCTCATACCTTCATGCTCCCTGCAGTCTCTGTCAGTCCTGATTGGTTCATGTTGAACACACACCCCTTCCCCATTGCTGTCCTGTGACCACACAGACCTCTGACAGCAGCCCTGCTTCTCTAATCTATCCTGTTGTACTATGCTACTGTATTATGGGAAAGCTCCATCCGGTATCTACAAACTGCTGTTTTTTCAGGTCTATGCATTTACTATACATTATACTCCACATACTGATTGCTATACTGTACAGTAACTTATAATATGACATTCAGCTGTTTATAAATGTTTGTTTCATTATTTTTTGGGTGTGGAACCAATTGTCTGCATTTCAATGTTTTCTTATGGAAAATTTGCTTTGGTTTAAAAGTGGATTTGGATTACAAGCACGGTCCTGGAACGAATTATGCTCGTAATCCAAGGCACCACTGTATATGCTGTAAGATTTTCTAAACCATGAACAGAAGGATGGATGCATGTAAGCAAGAGTTTATAAAAGAACCTGTGCATACCTGGCTACTGGTAAGGCCCCATTACACAAAGCAATTACCAGCCGTATTCTGGTAAGTTACGGTCACGTATTCTGGTAAGTTATGGTCAGTTATGGCCGATAATCGCTTTGTGTATTAAAAGACAGCGATCAGCCGACTTGGACAATGTCGGCTGATTGTTATCTTTCAACAGGCTGAAAACACAAACAATCAGTCTGTTAACAATCTGCCGCCCCCCCCCCCCCCCCCCCCCGCTGTCTCCTATGATCGCCAGTCAGCCCCCCTCGGCTGTTTCCTGCTCCTCCTCGCTCACTGTGTATTAGCGCCGCCAGCGGGCGGGGGAACCAGGAGCAAGTGAGCACTGGCCTGATTGTTTGGTGCTCGCTTGCTCTCTACATCGCTCTGTGGGCTTTAGGCCTGTGATCCGAACTACCTTAAAGGAATTATCCAGCCTTACAAAAAAGGGTTACTTTCTTCCAGATACAGCTCAATTTGTGTCTCCAGTTTGGGTGGGGTTTTGTTTATGTGAATTTGTAATCTGTCCCTTTCCCTTAGTGGTCTTCTCTAACCTTTTCTCGCCTCTGTGTCCCTGGGCCGCCTCCTCTGTTGCTGCTTTTTGGATCTGTGTTTACATAAAGAACTTCCAGGTCACAGGGGTCAGCAGTGACATCATAGCTCTGCAAGCATGTAGCTACGCTCTCTCTGAATCTAGCTCCACCCACTCTACCTATAGGCAGGAAATGTCTGTATTACTACAAGTGTCCTTTGAGCAGCATGGTGGCTCAGTTTCTGCCAATTACTCATATCAAATCAACTAGTTTTTTCACACTTTTATTTGTTGTAGGACTACAAACCCCAGCACACATGTATGTTAGGAGTTGTAGTCCTGGATTACATATACATTACAGTAGACATCCTACTGGTGGGTGGGGTGTCAATGAGGCAGGATTCTATTACAAGTTTACCTCAGCAAGAAATAGAATGGTGACTGCAATGAGGTGAAGTAGCATCTCTCCTCTCCATATTACACACAGCAGCAGCCTCTCTCTTCTCCATATTACACATAGCAGCAGCCTCTCTCCTCTCCATATTACACACAGCAGCAGCCTCTCTCCTCTCCATATTACACACAGCAGCCTCTCTCCTCTCCATATTACACACAGCAGCAGCCTCTCTCCTCTCCATATTACACACAGCAGCCGCCTCTCTCCTCTCCATATTACATACAGCAGCAGCCTCTCTCCTCTCCCTATTACACACAGCAGCAGCCTCTCTCTTCTCCATATTACACACAGCAGCAGCCTCTCTCCTCTCCATATTACACACAGCAGCAGCCTCTCTCCTCTCCATATTACACACAGCAGCAGCAGCCTCTCTCCTCTCCATATTACACACAGCAGCAGCAGCCTCTCTCCTCTCCATATTACACATAGCAGCAGCCTCTCTCCTCTCCATATTACACACAGCAGCAGCCTCTCTCCTCTCCATATTACACACAGCAGCAGCCTCTCTCCTCTCCATATTACACACAGCAGCAGCCTCTCTCCTCTCCATATTACACACAGCAGCAGCCTCTCTCTTCTACATATTACACACAGCAGCAGCCTCTCTCTTCTACATATTACACACAGCAGCAGCCTCTCTCCTCTCCATATTACACACAGCAGCAGCCTCTCTCCTCTCCATATTACACACAGCAGCAGCCTCTCTCCTCTCCATATTACACACAGCAGCAGCCTCTCTCCTCTCCATATTACACACAGCAGCAGCCTCTCTCCTCTCCATATTACACACAGCAGCAGCCTCTCTCTTCTCCATATTACACACAGCAGCAGCCTCTCTCTTCTCCATATTACACACAGCAGCAGCCTCTCTCCTCTCCATATTACACACAGCAGCAGCCTCTCTCCTCTCCATATTACACACAGCAGCCTCTCTCCTCTCCATATTACACACAGCAGCCTCTCTCCACTCCATATTACACACAGCAGCCTCTCTTCTCTCCATATTACACAGCAGCAGCCTCTCTCCTCTCCATATTACACAGCAGCAGCCTCTCTCTTCTCCATATTACACACAGCAGCAGCCTCTCTCCTCTCCATATTACACACAGCAGCCTCTCTCTTCTCCATATTACACACATAGCAGCCTCTCTCCTCTCCATATTACACACAGCAGCCTCTCTCCTCTCTATTACACACAGCAGCCTCTCTCCTCTCCATATTACACACAGCAGCCTCTCTCCTCTCCATATTACACAGCAGCAGCCTCTCTCCTCTCCCTATTACACACAGCAGCCTCTCTCCTCTCCATATTACACACAGCAGCAGCCTCTCTCCTCTCCATATTACACACAGCAGCAGCCTCTCTCCTCTCCATATTACACACAGCAGCAGCCTCTCTCCTCTCCATATTACACACAGCAGCAGCCTCTCTCCTCTCCATATTACACACAGCAGCAGCCTCTCTCCTCTCCATATTACACACAGCAGCAGCCTCTCTCCTCTCCATATTACACACAGCAGCAGCCTCTCTCCTCTCCATATTACACAGCAGCAGCCTCTCTCCTCTCCATATTACACAGCAGCAGCCTCTCTCCTCTCCCTATTACACACAGCAGCCTCTCTCCTCTCCATATTACACAGCAGCCTCTCTCCTCTCCATATTACACATAGCAGCAGCCTCTCTCCTCTCCATATTACATACAGCAGCAGCCTCTCTCCTCTCCCTATTACACACAGCAGCAGCCTCTCTCCTCTCCATATTACAGAGCAGCAGCCTCTCTCCTCTCCATATTACACACAGCAGCCTCTCTCCTCTCCATATTACACACAGCAGCCGCCTCTCTCCTCTCCATATTACATACGGCAGCAGCCTCTCTCCTCTCCCTATTACACACAGCAGCAGCCTCTCTCTTCTCCATATTACACACAGCAGCAGCCTCTCTCCTCTCCATATTACACGCAGCAGCAGCCTCTCTCCTCTCCATATTACACACAGCAGCAGCCTCTCTCCTCTCCATATTACACACAGCAGCAGCCTCTCTCCTCTCCATATTACACACAGCAGCAGCCTCTCTCCTCTCCATATTACACACAGCAGCAGCCTCTCTCCTCTCCATATTACACAGCAGCAGCCTCTCTCCTCTCCATATTACACAGCAGCAGCCTCTCTCCTCTCCATATTACACAGCAGCCTCTCTCCTCTCCATATTACACAGCAGCCTCTCTCCTCTCCATATTACACACAGCAGCAGCCTCTCTCCTCTCCCTATTACACACAGCAGCAGCCTCTCTCCTCTCCATATTACAGAGCAGCAGCCTCTCTCCTCTCCATATTACACACAGCAGCCTCTCTCCTCTCCATATTACATACAGCAGCAGCCTCTCTCCTCTCCATATTACACACAGCAGCAGCCTCTCTCCTCTCCCTATTACACACAGCAGCAGCCTCTCTCCTCTCCATATTACACACAGCAAAGCCTGTGCAGGGGAGCAGTTACCCATAGCAACTAATCAGATTGCTTCTTTCATTTTTAAAAAAGGCCTTGGAAAATGAAACCTAGAATCTGACTGGTTGCTATGGGTAACTGCTTCCCTGTTCCTCTGCACAAGTTTTGATAAGTCACCCCATAGTTCCTTTATTTACTGTTTTAGCTCCAACCTATGCTGCATTGCTGTACAGAGATTGCAGTCTGTCATGCTGTCCTTACTGCTGCAGTTTCTTCTGGGCTCAGATGTCAGTTAGATGTTAGGGGTGTGGCTAAAGAAATATATGCATAACTCCACCCACCTGATGACTCACTGTTCCCTCACTGGCAGGAACAGGAAACAGAAGGGAACAGAATTTCACAGGAAGTAAAGAAAACACAGGCAGAGTGGTCATGTGACTGAGCCTGAGAACACAGTAAGCGCTCAAAATAAAAAATAGAAGTGTGTGTAGAATATGCAACATCCACAAAGGTCAATGCAATGCTAGCTTATTGAAAAATCCCAGACAACCCCTTTAAGTGCCAACCGCACCTGAACTTGAGGACAAGAGTGGTGCTGTCTCTGGAAAAAAGTAGTCATGTAGCATTGGATAACTTCTTTAAGGTTGTACACAAGAGAGAACACACTCGTTTGCTTACCTGCTCGGGCTGCAATTAGATGAGTCACCTTGTCGGGTTCATCATCCTTTAAAACCAAGTTTTTGCAGATTTTTGCACCCAAAGATCTTGCATGGTAATATTCCCTTGTCCTCTCAATAGGAAAATTTGTGGGATGAAGGCCACTGAAAGTTAAAACTGCATTTTCCAAGACTTTACTTTTCAGTTCTGGCACTATTTTACGAATATCGGGAACTTCATCTAACTCCTTTTTGAGGTATCGCTCATACTTTGCATAGTAATCTGTGTGTACCCTGACAAGAATTTCCTCTAGGTATATTAAGTGATCGTCTTCATCGAGGTCATCGCTGTCATCATCATCTTCCATGCTCTGATCCAACGATTCTCCTACTGTGATTCCAGACTGCTCACTATTCTGGGATTCCGTTTCTACCTCCTTCTTATCAGTGCATCCATTGCCTAAGTCAATTAGGGTGTCCGGTTCCATTTCCTGAACCTCCATCTCCTCATCCTGCAATATTAGCTTATCCCTTGTTTCAGATAATAGTCTTTTATCACTACTGTGATTTTCAGTCCACTGTTTGCCAGATACAGACTCTGCAGAGGATTCCTGAGATACCTGGTCTGGCCTTTTTGATTTCCTCCAACTTCTTTTACATTCACTTTCACTTCCAGAAGAGGAGGAAGGAGGGTATGGTGATTTTCTAACTTCAGCCTCGCTGTCACTATCGCTAGAGAGGTCAAAGTCTAGATCTTTTGCAGCACCAGTCTTTACTTGTGATTTGGCAACTGCTGTCCTATCATCTTGCTCTGTAGATGGCTCAGCCTCTGACAGTGTTACATTTTTACTATCATCAGTGCAAGAATGCTGACTTGTAACAGGGTCTTGTTGTACTAGTCCATCATTAATATCAGAATCCTTTTTGAACACTTCACTGCCTGAAGGGCTTCCATTAACCTCCTTGACACCTTTCCCAAGACCATTACTTTGCTCCTCTACGGGAAGGCTTTTAGTCTGATCAGGATCCTGTGTAAGAGTCTCAGACTGTTGAGCCGCTGCAGATACTTTAGAGCTGCTTACTGCAAAGCCAAAAAAAAAAAAAATCTTACAAATAGAAACTGCTATGGCAATATTAGTAACATTAGAAAATAAGGTGGATTCTTAAACCCAAAAGAATAGTTTGATTGACTAACTAACAGTTTTATGAAGTAATAGAATCGCATGCCAGTAATTTTCAATCTTTAGGGTGCGTTCACCCATAGAGAGTTCGCAGCGGATTTTACACTGCGAGTATTGAAGCAAATCTGCTGTAATACTCGGTGTCATTATAGTTTAAAGGGGTAGTCCACCAAAAAAAAATTTTCTTTCATATCAACTGCTACCATGAAATGCCAGAGATTTGTAATTTACTTCTATTAAAAAATCTCAAGCCTTCCAGTACTTATCAGCTGCTGTATGCCCAACAGGAAGTTGTATTATTTCCAGTCTGGAGAGCAGGAGAGGTTTTCTATGGGGATTTGCTCCTGCTTTGGACAGTTCCTGACATGGACAGAGGAGGCAACAGAGAGCACGGGGTCAGACAGGAAAGAAAACACCACTTCCTGCTGGACACACAGCAGCTAATAAGTACTGGAAGACTTAAGATTTTTTAATAGAAGTGAATTACAAATCTCTGGCACTTTATGGCACTAGTTGATTTGAAAGAAATTTTTTTTTGGTGGACTACCCCTTTAAGGCCCTGTGAGAATGTAGTAACAGCCATATTAAACTACTTGGCTGAAGTGGGCCAACCCACAATCCCTCACCACACTCCTACTTCAGTCTTAGGGTCCCTGCTTACTGATGGCCCGCTCAGCCAATCACTGGGTGTGGCAGGAAAGCTCAGTGACTGGCTCAGCAGGCTGTCAGTGAGCAGGGACCAGGAGACTGAGGCTGCAGCCAAGTTAAATATGGCCGTCACTGCATTCTCGCAGCAGAATGAAAATCCACTGCAAGAATGCAGGGCCACAAATGCTAATGGTACCAAGTATCTCAGCAGATTTGCTGCAAAACATGCAGCGTGAAGTCGGCTGCGAACTTGCTATGTGTGAACGCACCATTGGCGGGTTTTGTAAGCTTTAAATTACAAAAAAGTAATGCTCACCAGTAATGCAAGTGATACCCTCATAGCACAGAAATAATTATCTTTACTTTGTACAGCACATGATTTAAAGGTAGCTTCACCACACACCGTATCACAGCAGATCCGCAGCAGATTTCGTCTAAATAACTGAACACGGCATCAAATCTGCTGCAGATCCTGTTAGTGTGTATGCACCCTAATGGTGCGTTCACACCTACAGGATCTGCAGCTGATTTTCTGCAGCAGATTTCATTTAAATAACTGAACACAGCATCAAATCTGCTGCAGATCTGCTGCAGATCCTGTAGGTGTGAACGCACCCTAAAGAAGTTTTCCAGCCAAATTAGACCGATGAGCCATCCACTGAATAGCTTATAAGTCACTGACCAGCAAGGTGCCGACACAAAGCACCTGCATCGATCATCGATATAAAAAATTTAAAAACAAATAAAAACAGTATGCCCATAATTATCCTTGAAGTTAAAAATGTTAAAGGAATATACTAGCATATTTTTTTTACATGAATAGACAGGGGTGCTGGTGCCGCAATCCGTTTTTTCGAACCGCGGTTCGGTTTCCTCCCACGGCGACTGTCTATATCCAAACAATGGCTGGGCATGAATCACTAGGGGTGGGCTTGTCTGTCCCTAGTGGGACTATCTCACTTCCGTGACGAGGCTCCACTAATTCTAATGGAGCCGTGTCACAGAGGGGAGGACAGATAGTCAAACTGGGGCCAGCAGATCCGCCTCCAGTGCTTCATGCTTGGCCGGTGCTTGGTAATAGACTGGCGCTGTGCATGGGAACCGGGCCATGGTTAAAAAAAAAAAAAAGGACCACAGCAAAAGCATCCCCGCGCCAGCGGTAGTCTATTCATGTAAAGAAAAAAAAAAAGTCAATGTACTAGTGGTACATTCGCTTTAAAAAAAAACACCGAGATGCTGCTGGGGTGAGGGAAAAGAACAATAAGAACCTATACTTATCTAGCCCCCGGCTTTTCTCCTTCCAGTCCCCTGATCCAGTGATTGGCTAAGCAGAAAAGTCTTCCTCCAAGTGTTTGTCTTAAAAGTAGATTAGGGGACCGGAAGGAAAACAAGTCAGAGAGACATGTCAAAAGTTTTGGTCAGATGGGAGTGCTGAGACCCCCAATAATCACTAGAACTAGCAGGTAGAAGTGCTCGGCTAAGAGTTTCTCTTTCCTTTCTGCTGCATGAGATGGGCTCTATAGACTTGATATACAGCCCATCTTCTGGAGGTAGAGAAGCACTTACCATAGCCTAACTCCTGCCTTGTTCAAGTAACTGGTGGGGGTTTGAACACCCAGACCCTAACCAATGAAATATATGTGAAAAGGTTTTATTTTTTAAGTGACAGTAACACTTTGCTCCATATTTATCAAACTGTGTAAAACAGAAACTTGTGAAAATTGCCCACAGCCACCAATTACAGCTCACCTTTCAGCTCTGGAAAAATAATAATCAGGTCGCAATTGGTTGCTGGGCATAGTTTACACCAGTCTCTGTTTACGCAGATTGATCAATCTGGGCCTTTAACTTTTTCCATAAAAAAACTATATACAGAGACTGTAAAATAATGTTCAAATAAGGATATAGCTTCAATATTGCAACATCGCCAAAGAAACTGAATGAGAGCATCTTTACAACTAACCTCTGTTTCTTATCTGTGCTTCCCTTGAACCAGGAGGTGCATTGATGTCACCTGTACCTTGAAAGTAGACATACTTTTTAACTGTAATCAGATTAGGAGCAAACTTCCAAACATCTTCCCGATCATCAATAATGCAGACCATAGAGTCCCCGCATGGAAAAAGATTCCTTAAAATAGCAAATGACACAAAATAAACCATGATAATTACTATAAGAACATTGGTAATGCAAGAATTTGCACTACAAGATACATAATACAGAAAGGCAGTAGACTCAGACTGTACTGAAACTCATCCGTATACTAAAATATTTATCTGCTTAAATTCCATTTCCAGCAAGACAATGGGCAGCACTCTGACCAGTTAAACACATACACTTAAATATCAGTCTTTATTCTCAACACAACTTTCATAACCTTATGAGTAGAACTATAAAATCATGCATATTAAAAACATTATAAGTAAAGACAAACCTAAGATTTCCTGTTTTGGAAAATGGATCTATACATTCATCCCTAGATAATATTCGATGTGAGAAAAGCTTCTTCTCAGGATCTAAAAAACCTAAAAAACAAAAAAAATTTTTTTTCATGTAAATGCTTTCTATGGACAAATTTTCTTTGCACGATAAATAGTGAAGCCAGTCGACACAAAAGATTGCTGTATTGTTCGTGCAGCCATTAGGCTATGTTCACATATTGTAATACAATGGCTGTTGTTTAACGGCCACTGTATTACAGCACCATACTGGCCGCATTTTTACAAGTTACTGAACATTACTGAATGGGTGTGCCTGCAATTCAATTAACCATTGACCTCAATACACTGTACGGCCGTGAGAACATTGCGTGAACAGACTGAACAACAACCGTTGTTCAGTCTGCAGGCCAGAAACAATTGACATGTCAATTATTTCCACCACCATAGCGGAACAGCGGCCGATGTGCAATACATTGTGTGCAAAGCGGACACTTCTTACCCAAGGATTCAACACAGTGTATTCTTAACAAGAACAGCTGTGTTACAGACAACAACGGCCGTTGTGGTAAAAATAGAATACACTGTGCGAACATAGCCTTAACATGTATTGTCATTGGCCGCAAGTTTCCTGTCTAGCTAGATATATAAAGCCAATAACAGTTTTTGCGGCTGCACAATAGATTTAATCAGCCAGCGAGCAGGTGTTTTCTTGCTCGTTGGCTGATCTTTGGCTATTTTACACAGGTGGATTATCGGATGAATAAGCTTTCCTAAGAACAGTCATTAGAGATAACGTTTTTGTGTAAAAAGGGTTTTTAGACTCTCTCCACTCTGCATAATGTAAAGCTTCGCCCCTCCTAATCGACCCTCCTCCTGATGCGGCTTTTTCAGAGATCCCATCTATATAATGGCATCCTATGGTGGGGCATGTGACCATGGCAGGACACACTCTTTCATAGCAATGCACTGTGTGCATAAAAGGAATGCAAGTGCAATGTAGTTACTGTGAACTGTTACATGTTCCTCCACAGAACGCCATAATATTCGATCTCTGCCTAGCCACATCAGAAAAAGGGTGGCTCGGGAGGCGCGGAGCTCTGCACTAGGGAATGCAGTGACTGAGTATACTAGTCCCAGGAGCTAGGTAAATCATCATCATGGCCAAAAATGTCAAATGCCAACCCCTACCAATTAACAGCAAGATCATTCCTGCTGAATCACATACAAAGAGGAGGGGGATAAACTAGTGCAAAATTACTAAGCAGCGCAACAAAAGCACCCTATGAAGGAAAAAGAACAGGAAAAAAAACACTTTGGTATATGTCTGGCATTAATCAATGTTATATTGCTGCACATTTTTTGAAAGGATTTCAAAAGAATAGAAAAAAAGTGGTATTAAATAGGAACTATCATGCAGACATTCTTACAATGAAGTAGTATCATATGTCATCAGTCACATGGGCAGAAAGTTTCTAAAAAATACTGCAAAGAGAAACACACTGCGAGAGTCTAGAACAATTAAACGAACTGTTCTGAAGAATCATCCTATAAAACAACTTTATCACTTAGGCACTGTATATTTCTGTAGCCCTACACTGCCCCCTTGTGCTAAAAACAGAAAAGTAGTAATTCTGGCAAAGCAATGCCTTCACACTAATAAAAGTTTACCTTATTTAGTGACTAAGATGTCATGGCATTAGTGATTGAATATTAATGATAGAAAAGGAGGAATATAAAAAGGGGAACTCTGTACTCAGCTCCCTGTTCTTGAGATCTCAGCACACAGACCCACCACAATCAGGTAATCCTCTTACTTTTTGGCCAATAACCACCCGATGCAATAGGGCGCTATGCAGTTGAATTAGTTAATAATGATGATCTGGAGAAGCCACTTAGAGCTAACAACCCTCGGCCCCCTTCTACTATAAAACATTCATGTTTATAAATTACAGTGCACAAGTAGAATATATTCTGACACTACTGTGTCAGGCAATTCCAAGCGAGGGACGTGTATGCGGCAAATAGCATTAGGAAGATAATGTAATCAGGAGGTGCACAGCTGTAGGTAAAGCGGTCTTCAATCCAATACCTGAAGAAGAAAGTATAACTATAACACCTAAATTTTCCACCCCCAAAAAAGGTTAATAAACACGACATACAGAAATAAATATTAGATATCCATTTTATTGACACAAAAATCCAAAAATTTTAAAATATGGTTAGGGAGGACTAGGTACCAGTATATACAGGGCAAGTGGGACAAAAAATCTATTTATAATCAACGTTAAAGAAGTGGTCTGATAATATATTGTCTATAGGATCAATAGAATAAATAGAATTGTAATATTATGCAAAAATCCTTAATCTGTGCCAGGCAACCTGTAACCAATATATAAATATGTCTAAATGGACTACCACCTCACATATCACCATATATCCTAAGTATATTTATTTACAAATAAAGTGCAAAATGCAGTGAGGTAGATGAAATGAATATATGGCCATGATAACACATCCAAACACAAACAATGCAGATGCAATGAGGTAGATAGTAAATAGAGTAAATAGAGCCTCTTGACAAAGCAAGCAGCGAAACGTGTGTCGAGGCGCACACTGTAATGGGGGTTTGTGACATTGGTCCGGTACTGGGCATATGATGTGGGCTGATGTGGATCTGTAGTGGGTCAATATATCTGTGTGCCTACTTTTTCTCTTATATTACCTGTTTACTATTATCTATTTACTATCTACCTCATTGCATCTGCATTTTTTGTGTGTTTGGATGTGTTATCATGGCCATATATTCATTTCATCTACCTCACTGCATTTTGCACTTTATTTGTAAATAAATATACTTAGGATATATGGTGATATGTGAGGTGGTTGTCCATTTAGACATATTTATATATTGGTTACAGGTTGCCTGGCACAGATTAAGGATTTTTGCATAATATTACAATTCTATTTATTCTATTGATCCTATAGACAATATATTATCAGACCACTTCTTTAACATTGATTATAAATAGTTTTTTTGTCCCACTTGCCCCGTATATATACTGGTACCTAGTCCTCCCTAACCATATTTTTTAATTTTTGGATTTTTGTGTCAATAAAATGGATATCTAATATTTATTTCGTGTTTATTATCCTTTTTGGGGGTGGAAAATTTAGGTGTTATAGAAGTTCAATAGAGATTTCCACCCGCAGGAAATATTAGCAAATTAGGGTTTTTTGTTTTTTTTTAATTTGTAGGTGTATTTATTGAAGAAGAAAGTAGCAGTGCTCACCCAGAACTGCAAATAAATACTTTTTAGGAAAGTCAAACAAGTGCAATCCCCAGAATGAGCTAAAAAAAAGTGCTAGTTCGCTACTTTCGTCTTCAGGTATTGGGGTGCAAACAAGTTTATAAACTACTGCAGTGCTTCTCAATTCCAGTCCTCAGGCCTCACCAACAGGTCATGTTTTGAGGATTTCCTTAGTATTTCACAGGTGATATAATTATACTCAACGCATCAGGTATTAGCACAGGTGATCTTTGTATGAGATATCCTCAAACCATGACCTGTTGGTGAGGCCTGAGGACTGGAATTGAGAAGCATTGAACTACTGTGTCTATTAAGCAATGGACCTTGACATTCATTTTCACAAGAGACAGTTGCCTACAATTACGTGGATGATAAGAGAAACCTTACATGCTGTGGTCAGAGCACAAATGGGACATGCAAAGAGTCTGCTGCACTATAACTACCTATCAGCATCTAGATGACAATCTCCAGTGTCGATGGGTCTCTATGGCAGCCATGGAATGTTGAGAACCTGGTTGTGTCTGCAGCATAACGCTGCAGGCTAAATACACTGCACTAGAGGACTAATGCAGTGGTGATGCACTACCACTAGTAGTGATCTAATGATCATTGTAAAAGTCCCCTTGTGGGACAAGAAAAAAGTTAATAAAATAAAATGTAATAAATGTTTCCTTCGGCACTAGAAACGTGCAGCGTATATAGGGCAACACGGATTCAGTCAAATATCAGGAAATGCTGTCAGTAAGGAGGCTCATGCTTTGGCATCATTAGACCTTCCAATAGGACAAGGATTTCAATCATACCTCAGGTGCATCAAGACTTTGTTTGAAGAGGAGTCCTGGAAGATTATGGACTGACTGTCAGTAACTTAAATCCCACCAAAATCTCTGGTGGAATTTCCCCGGTTGTGTTTTCTAAAATGTGCCTGATGCCATGGTTGTTGTGAAATACGATCTTTTATTCTGCAGCCACAGCGTCAAAGAGGTGTGGCGTAAAGCGTCCACTCCCTAGGCCTGCAGCGCCACCTCTCCTCCTTCCTCCTGCTCCTCTATTCTGTAGTTACGCTCCAGGCTGGATTTCTCCTATTCAGTTCTGCTTGAAATACTGCAAATGCGCCAAAGTGACCCGGACCAGTGCGGGCACACTAACATGGCTTCTTGTTCTAGGCTACCATATCAGTGTGCCTGCATCGCTGTGGTTTGCTACAGTGCATTTGCATTATTTCAAGCAGAGCTGAATTGGAGAAATCAAGACAAGGGGCACAACTAAAGATGGGGGGGGGGAGGCGTGCCACAGGCCTAGGGCATGGACGTTCTATGCCACAGCTCTTTGATCCTGCTGCAGAATAAAAGATAATCATTTACACCAACCACAGCACCAGGCACACTATGAAAGACACAGCCGGGAAGGGTTTCTTTTTATCAAACAAACGGTACCAGTGGTTGGGGGGGGGGGGGGGGGGGGGGGACTGGTGAATACAAATTCGCTTGAAGGATATTAGTGAACAGAGGACTACTGATCATAGGGAATGGGCAAAGGCCGCATATGCACATGACAGTGCTCAGTTTGTAAAACATGGTCTGTGTACTGGCCACATTTTGAGTGCAGAGTAAAGCTGTCATTTTGTCACTGCCATCTTGCTTAGGACATGACTTTTCTCACACATGTAAGTGAATTATCCGATTATTTTGTGATCTTATTGGTGGCCTATTTACTGTCTGATTACCTCTCTCATTTTTATATATGCTTGAGAAGGACAACACGTTAGTTGAAATGTTGCTGCTGTTTCTTACTCTATTGGAGCAGTTTGCAGTAAAAATGTTTTATGTGACCTGTGCCACATTTTTAAAATTTGTTTTATACACTTTTTCACCCTATATGAAAGTAGGTGGGGCTTCGGTAAAACAGGATAGGGCTTAAATTTTGGTGCATATTTTGGTATAAAACTTGACCAACTAATGGATGATGCAAACAGACTAGACAGTCTAAAGATGTGATCAAACAGCATATTTAAGAATAAGAATGCTTATACTGTATTTATCTCCCCTGTGTAAACATGGCCTAAAAAGGGACTTGGATATGGATGGAAAACTCTTTGTTATACATACAAACATGCTTGTGGCCGTTCCCCTATAGGTATTAAAGCACATTTAAACAACTTATCAGTTAATACTGACCAGCAATAGTATGTGCGTAAAGTCGACTTCCAAAGGTAAAAACGTGCAGCTCATAAAGTTTGGCAATTTTCTCTAAGAATTCTTTACAATGTGGGCGCAACCGGGTGTGCAACATAGGTTCTCCTCTGCATAACTGGAAATGTAATATGCCCTGCAAAAGAACAGAATGAAAGCAATACAGATTACATCAAACAGAATAAGAAAAAACATCAACATATTAAGCCAGGTGTATCAATCTGTAAGGCAAAAATGTGATTTTGCATAACAAGACAGCAAAATTAGCTTTGATTGGTTGGTTCTGTGCCTATAAATCTGGGTCTATACTGTGTTGGGATACATTCATTAGGCCTGTTTAATCCTTTAAGTACCAGCGTATCATTTATTGGCTAACTTTTGCCCAATAATGGCACTGGCAGAATTTGTGTGGCGGCGCCAACCTGGTCAAATGAAAATATTTGTTGACTGCTTGTAGTGGTACATTCACTTTAAAACAGTGCTTCTCAAACTGTGAGGCGGCCTCACCAGTAAGGCGCCCCCTTGTTGTTGGCGAGGCCCAGCTGAGGAGCCAGTTTTCACAAAGTATATTCTGCAGAGTTCTCTTGCGGTTTGCAAAATTCTCCATTTTAGCAACATTATTAATTTATTTTGTATTTAATATATTATATAGAACTTGGGAGACAGGTGTAAGGTAGCCCTAGCATTATTTTTATCTTTTAAATGGACTTTTACCACAGATGGTGAGGCCCAGGCATTGCCTTGGTCTGTTGGGTGAGGCTCAAGTAGAAAACGTTTGAGAAGCACCGCTTTAAGGGTATAAACACACACACACACAGCGTATTTACTGCTGCGATACGCAGCAAATACGCAACGAATACGCAGCAGATTAGATCTAAATAACTGAACACAGCATCAAATCTGCACCATCAAATCTGCCGCAGATCTGCTGCGTATACGGTGTGTGTGTTTGTACCCTTAAACATACTTTTCAGTACATTTTAGGACACTAAACCATCAGCATGTCTTTATGCAGTGGGTTTAGAGTCTAAACGTGGACTAATTTAATGTCAGCCTGTTCCCGTTTTCCAACATTAACATGACCAGGGGACACATTGCCTCCAATGGTTTTGGGCGCATGTTTTCTACCTGAACTAAGAACAGCACATCTCACATCCCTACGGATTTGCAGTGAAGCAATGTGCACTTTCATCATCGCTATGTGTGTACCCACAGATGCTGACGATGGCTCTTTAGATAAAGTAAATGTAAGAACATGGGAACAAGTAGAATATATTCGACTTTGACACACTATAAGCTCTGCAATGTAAAGACAGGTTCATGGTTTAGTGTCCTAGAAACAATGACAGGCCCCATGCCTTTTTTTTCCCCATTCACACGGAGCTAAACCGGCGGAATTCTGCGGCGGGGGACTACGCTCAGAATCCTGAGTGCTAACTGTGACGTCTGCGTGCGGCCCTCGGCAGCAAGAGTGCACATGCGCCAGAAGAAAAGGGGGGGGGGGGGGGGCAAAAATAAATATGCACGAAAACAGGGAGGAGGAAGTAGTGGTGAGGCATGCTGAAAAGCAGCAAAAACGCCTCACCACTACTCCTCTTTGACACTTGTGTGGGGCAAGATTCTGACACATTTACAGTACAGATGGCCAAAACAAAGGTAACAGACACAATAGGGGACACACACCAACACTACACTGCCAGCACCTTGGGACCAGCCCAAGAGCTGACAGATTTCTTTTAAGGACATATTATTGAACTGCACACTGTACCTTTCTAGACATATGCTGGCAGTGCTGTTCTGTTGTATGGATTAATGTCTGATCTAAATCAACCATGAGGACAAGCTTCTTGTTTCGATGCAATCTATGTTGGTCTTCACGTCCCAGCTGTTCAGCTTGCTATATTACAAAAAAAAAAAAAAAAAAAGAAACAGAAAATATCAAAAGCACACTTGTAAAACACCAAATTATGTAAGAGAACAAAAATTAAAGGGGTTATCCAGCACTACAAAAACATGGCCACTTTTCCCCATACTGTTGTCTCCAGTTCAGGTGTGGTTTGCAATTAAGCTCCATTTACTTCAATAGAACGGAGTTTTTTAAAACCCCACCCAATCTGGAGACAACAGTAGGGGGAAAGTGGCCATGTGTTTGTAGCACTGGATAACCCCTTTAAATACAAAGGTCCACTACAACTGACAAAACTGCAGTGTGTAAAGCTGTCACAGCAGTGGTAGTGGCTGGGTTTACACACACAGAAAATTGGCCAATTTATCGGACAGATTTTTTTAAGCCAAAGCCAGGAACAGACTATAAACAGATCAGGTCATACAGGAAAGGCTGAGATTCCTTCTCTTTCCAAATCCATTCCTGGCTTTGGCTAAAACATAGCTATAATGTGTACTATTGTTTTATATGACTGAAGAGTTTTTGGGAAATCTGCAAAACAGACACATTCACATTTATTCACATGTGAAATACTCATCGCTTCTCAGTGAAAACACTTAATCGAAAGAGGCAGCACTACAGAAATTGGGATTCATTTTCCCAGTATGACATAGAATCTAATGCAGAATGGAAATATTCCTTTTTCAACTCTCAACCCATTTGCCCAGGGTGTAAGAGCTAAATAAAAGTGAGAAGCTGCCTCTAAGTGTAATTGTGCATTTTTAAAAATATATTCCTTTAATGTAGAATTTATGTCCCCGTGACTTTTAGTAAGCCTGTGGAAGGGGCAACAGAGCCCCAAAGGTCTTAATGGACTTCAAAAAGGGGCTTTGGTGCTGAAAAGAAGTGACTTCTGGGCACCAAGACACAATGTTTTGGTTGTGTAAAATCAGCACGTTTCCATGTCCAAAATGCCACATGTTTAGCCTTCTTTCACACTGTGTTTTCAGTGCTGTATGTACTGAAAAAGCCCACCCCTCTACCTCCAAATGAGGTGTGGTGCTTCTGCTTGGATGCTGCTGACAGCTTTGGCAACATATGTAACCGTAGGCCTATAAAAGTGGCATACATGGGAGGTATATGCTAGGAGATCTTAACAATGTATTGTATACCCATGGCGAAATTTTTTAAGTTACACAAATCACCAATATACACTTATTACGGGAAATGCTTAAAGAGGATGTACCACCAGGTACAGCCTCTTTAATCTAATACTGGGATAGAACAGCCCCGTCACAGGCCGGTGCTCAAGCACTAGAGGCGGGCCGGCCCAACCCCAGTGGGAGGGAATTTTCTCCCCTGCATGATGCGGCTCCATTGATTCTAACGGAGCCGCGTCATACTGGGGAGGGAATTCCCTCCCACTGGGGGCGGGCCAGCCCGCCTCTAGTGCTTGAGATCTGGTCCGGGACCCGTGGATACAAGGGCGCCGTACACGGGAACCAGGCCGCGAATCGAAAAACGGACCGAGGCACAGGCTTGCCTGTGACTGTGCCATTCTATCCCTGTGTCAGATTAAAGAGGATGTACCTGGTGGTACATCCTCCTTAAAAAGTGCTTTTTTTCCCTGCACTTACTACTGCATCAAGGCTTCACTTCCTGGATAAAATGGTGATGTCACGACCCGTCTCCCAGAGCTGTGCAGCTGTGGCTGCTGGAGAGGATGATGGCAGAGGGATGCTCAGTGTCCCTCCAGTGCCCTGTGTCCCCCTGCCATCATCCTCTTCAGGAGCCACAACCCGCACAGCTCTGGGAGTCTGGTTGTGACATCACCATTTTATCCACGAAGTGAAGCCTTGATGCAGTAGTAAGGGCAGGGGAAAAAAGCACTTTATGTGCATTTCCCATAATAAAAGTATATTGGTGATTCGTATAACTTTTGGGGGGCAATACAGTACTTTAACAACATTTTTCGCCGAACTTCTCCTTTAAACTTTTATGACCTATTCATTTCATAAACACTCACTCACTTATTTTTGGATATCTACCCGTGTGTGCCTTCTCCATATCTCTTATATAAGTTGTGTCGAGTTGTCAATTCCCCATCAGGACCAAACTTCATTAGCACCAACCACTCATTTTCTGATCAGTGGGGTGCAACTAATGGGGCTTCCACTAATCCAGATACAGAAACCAGCACTGCAGCTACTTTATTGTCAGGACTAGTAGCAGTCCAGCAGTCAAACCACCACTAGTTAGACAGTGACAGCGTAACTTAGTGAAAGGCCATCACTATATGTAATGGAAAAACTCCTTTAACAGTATAGTGAACAGGACACACCAGCTTACCTCTGAGCTAACCATAAGTTCGGGAACACTGTGGACCATAGAAACAGTAGCTGTAGATAATGGCACCTGTTGCTTTCCATTCTTGTTTTGCAGCCTAAAGAAAAGAAGGACAGCATTTCAGTTTAAGACAAATCCAGTGTCAGTAATTACCATAGATAATGACATTCAGAACTGCATCACTGGGCAGATCTTCCACTCACCAGCCTCAGAAAGTGAATTCTAAACAAAACATTTCATACAGTGCAAAGCTGTAAAATCTCCCATGATACCAAGGTGGGAAATATTTTTTGTTTCTTGCTTCTTTCTTACCAATGCTAGTGAAGAACCTTTAATGAATAAAGGTGGATAACTAACAGAGGTCAGTGTTCCCAGAGTATTGTGCTCTATATCATGCATTAAAATGTGCATGGATTTTACTGGAATATCTGCTATAGTTCACACTGTAAAATACAGAACATTTCCATGCGGATTTGAAATGTAGGTAGATTAGTAAAAAGTTATTTGTGCCTATTCCACACAAAAACTTATCATCAGGAAGGCAAGGTGCAGATTAGGTCTGATGAATTGGGGTACTCTGCATCCAATACTGCAACAAGATATGCCTTTCAGCAGCACATGCTGCGGTGTGTATGGGAACACAGCGTTTAATAAACTAATGATATTGTTTTCTTTAAATTGTCAGAGTAACAGGTATAAAAGTTTAATATTCCCAAGAAGTTCACGTGTGATGCACACCAGGTCTCCAATCCCATTTAGAGGCAGTAGTAGAAAGTTGTGAAGTATTCCAACAGCAGCATTGAAGTTCAATGATTATTTTTTTTTTTTATTTAAGTGACATACATGGGAGCAATGTTTCGACCCAAGGCTTGTCTAGGAGAAACGCTGCTCCTGTGTATGTTGTCTGAATGAATAACATACACTGAACTTCTAGCTATTAGATGCTGTCTGATAACGTCACAACTCAGAGAGACAAGTCAAAAGTTTTGTTCAGACACCAATCGTGAGAACAAGCTAGGAGAATCTCGCGCTCAGCACGGTCCTCTCCCGGACCTGTTTTACATTATAACTGAGACTCATAATGCAAGTCTAGTAGGCAATCATGCAAAGCAGGAAGCAGACCCGTGCAGCAGCCTGTTCTCACAATCAGTCTGGGTAAGAACTAGAGCTGAGAGAATCTACAGTAAGAACAAAGTTTTCCAGGACTGGATCCAACTTTTCCCTGCAGCACGGTGCAGAGTAGACGTTAAAGCCCGCAGCCTGATGAGCAGATATGCAGCGATTCGCTAAGTTCCAACTGTAGATTCGCTCATCTCTACTCAGAACACTCAGACAGGGACCGATCAAAACTTTTGACATGTCAAAAGTTTTTTGAAATAGTGACACTCTTTAAAGAGTCAGTAGGTTTATGCTGCCCTATTTAAAAGGTAGCATAAACTAGTGACAGAAGCTGAACAGAATGATGCATTACTTACATTATTCTGTGCAGCTCATTTAGAGACATCCTCCTGAATACCATGGACAATAAGAAGTCCCCTCTGTTACGTGTGTGAGCCCAGTAGTCCTAATTAGCACCAGCACAATCCCCGCACCAGCAGCTGATTGGCAGTTATCTATCCATGCTGTGTATAGACAGTCACCTGTCAATCAGCAGCTGGAGGGCAGGGGGAGTGGTGCAGCACGTATTCCATTCTCCTGCATATTAGGAGAACAGCTGAACAAACAGATGTAAGTAATACACTGATCTGCTCAGCATTTCTGTCACTAGTTTATGCTGCCCTTGTTTAAAGGTGGAATAAACCTAGTGACAGATTCCCTTTAAAATTCATTGATCTGCTGTATTGGTATAGCCTGCGCAGTAAACTAAGTTTTACTTACTGTGTCAAGTCTTGGCCACATTCTGCACACAATCCCTTCATAACCACAGGATGGTTACAACTTGACAGCCTTACCAAGACTCCCCTACATTTAAAGGACACAAAAAAGGTCAATTAGAATTACACTGAAAATGTGACAATCTAGTGAGACGAAGAAGCTGGCTGTTTTCTGCATAGTAGCGGCACTAGGGTACTGCCTTTAAGTGGATGTACCAGCAGGTACATCGCTTTAAAATCTTTACATCAATAGATTGCCGATCTATTCCCGATCAATGGCCCGGTCTGAAGCACTGGAGGAGGGGCACCCGCCCCCATTGTGACGAAGTCCCTCCCCGCTGTGATGTGGCTCCATTGATTCTAAGAGCGGCATCACAGAGGTGAGGGCAGAACATCACACGGCGGGCGGGTGTGCCCACCTCCAGTGCTTCAGGCCAGGCCCGTGACCAGGAATAAACCGGCATCGGCATCCCTGCGCCAGCCCCAGTCTATTGATGTAAAGATCTTAAAGCAATGTACCTGCTGGTACATTCGCTTTAAGGCCCTTTTACAAAGGCTAATTATCTGCCAGGAGCCTTGCTAGAAATATTCCTGAGGCCAATAATTGTCCCGTCTAAAAGTGACACCAATCAGCCAAGGACGGGTCTTTAGAGCAGGCTTTATTGTTTGTGCGTAAACAGGTTTGTGTGTGGCAAATAACAATAAGGGTACAAACCCACACACCGTATACACAGCAGATACGCAACAAATACGCAGCAAATACGCAGCAGATTTGTTGGTACAGATTTGATGCTGTGTTCAGTTATTTAGATATAATCTGCTGCGTTTTTGCTGCGTATTTGCTGCGTGTTCGCTGCGTATTTGCTGCGTATCGCAGCAGTAAATACGCTGCTTATACGGTGTGTGGGTTTATACCCTAAAAGAAAACTGACAACACAGATATACACATATACAGTTTAAAGATCACAAGCAGCAGTGTATACTTAGATCCATGCTACTTGTGATCCGGCATCCAGGTCTCCCATCCTCCGCCCATTGGCTGTATCTTCAGGTATCGCCTCCTCCAGAATTATTGGCAGGCAGAGGAGGCAGGAACTGAAGACACCACCGGTGGCTAGAAGACAGGAGACCTGGATGCAGAGTTACAAGCAGTGCAGATAAAAGTATACACTGCTGAATTTATTTTAAACTGCCACTACAGTTACATAGTTAATAAGGCTGAAAAAAGATAGGAGTCCATCAAGTTCACCTCCAGTTCCTGCAAAATGACGTTCCCTGAACGTCATCCTTTCCCTGCCTCCCCCCTGCTCCCTAGGGCAGCAGGAGGAGGCTGTCTCACACATCTATATGAAAAAGTTACAGGATAAAAAAACAAAACAAAAAACCCACACACACAAAATAAAGTAAAATAGGTAAATAAATAAATATAAAATAAATATACACATTCCCTTTCCCCCCTTTACAAATGATCCCCTATAAATAAAATACATATTTGGTATCACTGCGTCCGTAATGACCCCTTCTATTAACTCTTTACATTAACCCCTTAACGACATCGGGCGTAAACTTACGCCCTCGCGCCCTGGTACTTGGCGCATCAGGGCGTAAATTTACGCCCGATGTTTCCCCGATCGCTGCGTGTTCACACACAGCGGTCGGGGAAGATGGCCTGCTATAAATCATAGCAGGCCATCTTAGCTTCACGGCACGGGGGGTGGTTAACACCCCCCGTGCTTACGATCGCCGCTATAGGCTGATCAATTCAGATCAGCCAATAGCGGCGATCGGAACCTTTCCGGGTCATCGGTGACCCGATGACCCGGAAAAAAAATGGCGGTCGGTGCTGTCCGAGGACGGCACCGACCGCCATTACTGTAAAAAGTAATGGTGATCGCCGTGCCACCGGCCCGATCGCCGTGAACGGCCGGCCGGCCGTTCACGGCGATCGGGCCGGTGGCACGGCGATCAGAGTCCAGCAAAATAATAAATACCTGCCCTGGACCCCTCAGCTAGGTAGCGGAGGGGTCCAGAGCAGGTATTTGTACATTACTCACCTGTCCCGGGCTCCTGATCGGCGTCTTCCGGGTTCGCGGCGTCCTCCGTCATTCCGTTCGGTCTTCGGGTCTTTCCGGCGGTCCCCGTCGTCTTCTTTCGGCTATTTTCGGCTCCAACCTCGTCATTTTCCGGATTTTGCGCTCTGCTGCCCCCTAGCGGCTGATATGTGTAATACACTTATCAGCAGCTACAGGGATATTCAGAATATAGAAAAAGTTTTTTTTTTTTTTTTTCCAAATTTTTTTTTCTTCTATTTTCCGCACCCTATCGCCGCTGAGTGTTGATCAGCATCGCACGAAAGTGCGCTGCTAATCAGCAACTCCTCCTTTTTGGCGTAGGGTGTTTTTTTTCTATATTCTACTGCCACAGTCTGCTTATAAGTGCCGGACATAAGTGCGGCATTTATCAGCAACTCCTTTGTTGGCGTAGGTTTTTTTTTTTATACTTACTGTAAAAAAACACGTAAAAAACACTACATTACACCACACTACATTGAATAAAGTTTGAGACTACACCACTACATACCCTATATACCAATCCCCGTATACAAATGGCCCCCAGGGTGTTTTCAGCGTCAGAGGGATACGTTATTATTGCCTCCGACACCGAAACAGCCAGTGAGGATGAATGGGGGGATCCTTCTTTCCTCCATTCATCCTCATCATCCTCATCATCCTGTGACGTGTCTGGGGGTAGCGTAGCGTAAGCTGCCCCCCAGACACGTCTTTTCCGCCAGTACCGTCCCAATAAGAGATCACGGTATGGTGTGAAATTCTACAAACTCTGTGAGAATACCTCTGGGTACACTTACAGATTTGGGGTACGTGCACACTGCGGAATGGCGAAGGATAACCCTTTGTGCATTCCGCAGCTGGCACCCGCCGGCGGACTGATGGAGGCGCGCGTCTCCATCCGTGTCATAGACTCCATTCTATGCACGGGCGGAATCCGTCGTCCATCCAAAGAATGAACACATTGGACGGAGAGCGGAATCCGCCCGTGCATAGAATGGAGTCTATGACACGTGTGGAGATGTGCGCCTGCATCAGTCCGCCGGTGGGTGCCAGCTGTGGAATGCACGAAGGGTTATCTGTCGCGATTCCGCAGTGTGCATGTACCCTTAGAGTGTATGTAGGAAGGGACACCCGAATGCAGCCCCCAGATGCCCCCTCCCCCCCCATCCTCGGAGTTAGTGGGAAGATCGTCCGGGAACTGATCTTCCCACTGCTGGATAAAGGTCACCACCTGTACGGGGATAACTCTTATACCAGCACCCCCTCTTCTGGTCCCTCGCTGCCCGAGCTACTGTAGCTTGCGGCACGATCCGAACATATCAGAAGCAGTAATAGCGCCCTAATATTTAGCAGCCATGGAGCGGACCCAGCGCTTCTGGATATGAAGGACCCCGTATCGCACCAGGGCAACATTTTCCAGGTGACGTCACCCACACTGGAGAACAGGAGACCCCAGAAGAAGTGCAGAGTGTGGCGTAACAGGGGGATCAGGAAGGACACCATTTTCCAGTGTGACACCTGTCCTGATCACCCCGGCCTCTGCATATTGGATCGCTCCAAGGCGCACCACACGTCACTGGGGTTCTACATTATCTAAATTCTGTCCCTTATTCCTATTTCGGGGATTCTGATCGCCATTATGGAGTCGGGAAGGAATTTTTCCCCTGTGATGAGGCTACTGTCGTCTGCCTTATGAGGGGTTTTTTTTGCCTTCCTCTGGATCAACACAGGTTGAATTTGATGGACACCTGTCATTTCCAACCTTATAAACTAATAATTGGCCTAATACCCCCAAAATAAATTAGAATTGTCCCTTTTCCCCAGCTAAGTAGGTATGGCCGCCATTCCCATTAGAGGATGCCATGATGCAATTACAAAGCCTCTGTGCGGCCAGGACAGTAGAAACCCCCCACAAGTGACCCCATTCTGGAAACTACACCCCATAAGGAATCTAACAAGTGGGGCAGCGGGGATATGGCCCCCTGGTGACGGCCACATTTGGGACGTGAAAATGAAAAAAATTGTATTTTTTATTTTCTTGGCACATGTTCTACGTAAGTGCCCGTCACCAGTGGGGTCCATATGCTCACTGCACCCCTTGTTAGATTCCTTATGGGGTGTAGTTTCCAGAATGGGGTCACTTGTCGGGGGTTTCTACTGTCCTGGCAGCACAGGAGCTTTGTAATTGCGACATGGCCTCCATCCTCCATTCCAGCCTCTAAATGGCGCTCTGTCCCTTTGGTGACTTGCCCTGTGCCCATATGGCACATTATGCCCACATGTGGGGTATTTTCGTACTCAGGGGAAACTACCCTACACGTTTTGTGTTCATTTTCTTTTTTAACCCCTTGTGGAAATGGAAAAAAATCAAGGCTAGACCAACATTTAGTGTAATTTTTGTAAAATTTTTACTCTAAATCATTAATCTTGTCATGTTTTTTCATTTTCACAAGGGGCTAAAAGATAAAAAAAACATTTAATGTGTAGTGCAATTTCCCCTGAGTACGGAAATACCCCACATGTGGACATAAAGCACCATGCGGGTGCAGGGTAAGCCTCCGAAGGGAAGAAGCGCCATTTGGTTTTTGAAGGCTGGATTTGGATGGAATGGATTTCGAGGGGCCATGTTGCATTCAAAAGGCCCCTGTGTTGCCAAGACAGTTGAAACCCCCCACAAGTGACCCCATTATGGAAACTGCACCCCTCAAGGAATGTAACAAGGGGTGTAGTGAGCATATGGACCCCACTGGTGACGGACACAAATGTGGAACAATGTGGCGTGAAAATGAAATATTACATTTTTTACACTATAATGTTGGTTTAGCCTTGAATATATCATTTTCACAAGGGGTTAAAAGAGGGGAAAAAAACAAAATGTGTAGCGCAATTTCCCCCGAGTCCGTAAATACCCCACATGTGGACATAAAGCACTATGCGGGTGCAGGGCAAGCCTCCGAAGGGAAGGAGCGCCATTTCGTTTTTGAAGGCTGGATTTGGATGGAATGGATTTTGAGGGGCCATGTTGCATTCAAAAGGCCTCTGTGTTGCCAAGACAGTTGAAACCCCCCACAAGTGACCCCATTATGGAAACTACACCCCTCAAGGAATGTAACAAGGGGTGTAGTGAGCATATGGACCCCACTGGTGACGGGCACAAATGTGGAACAATGTGGCGTGAAAATGAAATATTACATTTTTTACACTATAATGTTGGTTTAGCCTTGAATTTATCATTTTCACAAGGGGTTAAAAGAGAAAAAAAACACACAATATGTGTAGAGCAATTTTCCCCGAGTCCGTAAATACCCCACATGTGGACATAAAGCGCCATGTGGGCGCAGGGCAAGCCTCCGAAGGGAAGGAGCGCCATTTGGATTTTGGAGGTTGGATTTGGCTAGAATGGATGATGAACGCCATGTCGCATTTACAGAGCCCTCGTGCTGCCAAAACACTGGAAACCCCCCACAAGTGACCCCATTCTGGAAACTGCAGCCCTCAGGGAATCTAACAAGGGGTGCAGTGAGGATATGAACCCCTTGATGACGGGCACATTTGTGCCGTAAAAGTGAAAAAATGAAATTTTTCCCTTTCACGTCACATTATTCCACATTTGTGCCCGTCACCAGTGGGGTCCATATGCTCACTGCACCCCTTGTTAGATTCCTTGAGGGGTGTAGTTTCCAGAATGGAATCACTTGTGGGGGGTTTCCAGTGTCTTGGCAGCACGAGGGCTCTGTAAATGCGACATGGCCCTTGAAATCCTTTTCAGTGAAATCCAGCTTCCAAAAGCCAATTGGCGCTCCTTCCCTTTGGAGGCTCGTCCTGCGCCCCCTTGGCACTCTATCGCCACATGTGGGGTATTTCTGTACTCGGGAGAAACTGCGCTACACATTTTTTTTTATTTTTTTGCCTCTTATCCCTTTAAGAAAATGAAAAATTGAAGGCTAGAACAACGTTTTAGTGTAAAAAATAAATTTTTCTTTTTTCACGCCATATTGTTCGGAAAATCTGTGAAGCACCTGTGGGGTCCAGATGCTCACCGCACCCCTTGTTACATTCCTTGAGGGGTGTAGTTTTCTAAATGGTGTCCCTTTAGGGGTGTTTTTTAGGTTTTGACACCCCAGAGCCTCTGCCAACCTGAAGTGGTACAGTCAAAAATGACCAAATATAACGGAGGCGTTGAAATTCACTAGGCGCTCCCTTATATCTGAGGCTTGTGGTTGCGTCAAGTAGCGCAATAGGGCCACATATGGGGTATTTCTATAAACTGCAGAAACGGGGCAATAATTATTGGGGTGCATTTCTCTGGTAATAGGTTTATAATTATGAAAAATATTGGATTACAATAAAATCTCTGCAGAGAAAATTAAAATTTTCAAATTCCTTACACACTTAGCTTTTATTTCTGTGACTCCCCTAAAGGGTTAAAACACTTTCTGGATGTGCTTTTGCAGAGTTTGGGGGGTGCAGTTTCTGAAATTGGGTGCTTTGTGGGGCTTTCTAACATACAGGCCCCTCAAATACACTTTAAACCTGAACAGGTCCCTAAAAATATCTGATTTTGAAATTTTACTGAAAATTTGGAAATTTGCTGCTAATGTTTTAAGCTTCCTATCGTCTAAAAAAAATGAAAGATCGTTTAATAAATGCCGCCAACATAAAGTAGACATGTTGCTAATGCTATTTAATATATAATTTATGTGGTATAACCACTTTCTGTATACGCAAAAAAGTTTCAAAGTTGGAAAAATGCATTTTTTCACATTTTTTCACATTATTTGGGTTTTTTTCATAAAGATTTGTTATGAGTATCGACTCCAATTTACCAGAAATGTAAAGTACAATATGTCACGAGAAAACAGTCTCAGAATCAGCCGGATAGGTAAAAGCATCCCGAAGCTATTAATGAATAAAGTGACACTGGTCATATTCATAAAATTTGTCTCTGTCATTAAGGCCATTTCAGGCTCTGTCCTTAAGGGGTTAATTATCCCGCCTGGTTAACGCCGCAAAATAAATAAATAAATAAAAGACTTAAGACATTTTTTTGTTAATCCCACCCACTAAAAAAAATAGAAAAAAAAGCTATCAAAAAAGCACATGTACCCAAAAGGTGTACCGCTAAAAACTTCAGCTTATGCCGCAAAAAAAAAAATCCCTTACATAACTCCATTGGCGAAAAAAAAAAAAAAAAAAAAAAAAAATTATATATATATATATATATATATATATATATATATATATATATATATATATATATATATATATATATATTACTGCTTTTACAATATGCAAGACACAACAGTCTTTATAGTATAAAAGCCATAAACTATAACAAAAGCTATATAAAATGGATATTACTGTAATCTTACCGACTCGACGAATAAAGATAACATGTCATATGTAACGTATAGTAAACGGCGTACATATATAAAAAAAAAAAAAAAATGTGAAATACAGCTGCTAAATTGTGTTTTTAATTCGTACCACCTCATAAAGCACGTCTCTCAGAATAGTACCGATGGAAACGTCAACTTGTCTGACAAATATTTTGGCACCGCAAAGGCATCTGCGACATGGTATAATAGCTTAAAAAAAAAAAAAAAAAAAAAAGGCCCCAAAATTCAGGTCTCTGTCATGTCTGAGGCCTGTGGCTGAGTCAGGTGACGCACTGCAGCCACATATGGGGGATTTCTATTCGGAAAAAAAAAAATTCTCTCCTCATCTTCACGACGGCACCACAGGAGTTAACTCACCCCCTAGGGACAGGAAAAGCACAAACACGAGAAGTTAAAAGCCCCTCCCCTTCCCCCTATCACCAGTGCTTTTCCTGTCCCTTCAGGGAAGACACGAGAGGTGGGGGATCCGTCATGAAGAGGAGGAGACCCCCTGTCTATTCATAAAGAAATATTACCCCTCAGCCAGTTCGATAGAGGTTCGGCCTTCTTCCTCCCTGGGAACAGCTTTGGATCTCGGATCCGGGGTAGGGGGGATGGTCAAGCCCATTCCTGGGGTGCGAGGTCTGCGGCGACCAAATTGACCAGCTGCCAGGTAATCAGACGTCGGGAGACGCGGGGGGCCGCGGGATTGCCTACAGGCTTGTGCGGTCTACTACCGGTTCGTTGAAGCCTTCTTCCTGTTGCGCCGAAAGTGGGGCTGCTGGTCACAGTGACGACCTTACGGCTTGTGGGGGCGTACTGACGTCACACTCCTGAAGTTCCTGCATCTTCCGAGCGCCGATTTAAAACGCTGGGACCGCATAAAAGGAGAGCGGGTCGTCTGTCTGGTGAGGTCTGATCGGTCAGGATGGACTCCGCATCTTCCTCTACAGTGGCTGCTGTGACTAAAAAGCCTCCCCATGTGTCCCACGTGGTAAGTGCTCATTCTGATGTACAGTATAGAGCTATGACTACTCTAATGTAGGTTCAGAATCTATGTCTATTCACACCCTACTCCTTTCCTTAGTGTTTAAGTCACTGGGTGGTAGTACCCTTTATATTGTAACATCCTTATGCTCTCTTTAGGATAAGAATAAAGATAAGGACAAAGATTCTGCCTAGGGGAAAGATTCTGCCCGGCAGGCCTTATGGTTGAAAGATTGGTCAGGAGACAACATATCCAAGTCAGAATTATGTGGTATCCCCTTTGAGGGCAACTATGTCTTTGGCGCAGCTTTGGATAAGATCTGTGAAAAATCCTCAGATAAAAAAAGAAGGCTCTGTCAGAAGGTAAATCACCAAAAAAGAAGGAGCCATATAAAAGACCAAGATACCAAGACCAGACTAGAGGAAGAGGTAAAACCGGAGGTCATTGGAGCTATCAGAAGGGGAGTAAAAGCAAGAATATTTTTTACAACCCCAAAAGCTCCCAGGACCATATCCCAGTTGGGGGGAGACTGTCCAGGCACTGAGAGGCCTGGCAGCAAATAACTCAGAATTCCTGGATTCTGGACATGGTACACCAGGGTTACAAAATAGAATTCACCCAGTTTTCTCCCAAAAGATTCCTGACCTCCCGCCAGCCATCCCCAGATCTACAGATGGAACTTGTAAGCAGCGCAAAAAAAGCTGATTATTTCAGAAGTGGTGTTCCCTGTCCCGGTGACGGAACTGGGAAGAGGACATTACTCAAACCCGTTTCTGGTGAAAAAACTGAACCGGTGTACAGACTGATCATCAACCTAAAACCATTGAATAAGGTGGTGAAATACAAGAGATTTAAGATGGAATCTATAAGATCTACTACTCCTCTTATCTCAAGAAACACAGTGATGGCATCCATCGATCTCACAGATGTGTATTACCGTATTCCTATTCATGCAACGCCTCAACGCTACCTGAGATTCACCCTGCGTATTGACGGTAAAGTTCAGCATTTTCAATTTAAAGCTTTTTCCTTTGGGATATCTTCAGCTCCCAGAATTTTCACAAGTGTCAGGATGGGGAGCCCAGCTAGAAGGTCATCTCCACCAAGGTCTATGGTCCCAGGAAACAAGGACAAGATCTTCAACTACAGAGAGCTGTTTGCACGTTCAAATCCTGTCAGACAACGTCACAACAGTCGCTCATCTACGCCATCAGGGCAGTGCAAAAAAGAATGCCCTTCAGGACACCTCAGCCAAGATCTTCCATTGGGCAGAGGAGAACATCTTATCGCTCAGCGCATCTCAAGGGCTCAGAAAACGTCAGTGCGGACTATCTGAGCAGACATGTGGTTCATCCAGAGGAGGACAAAATCTTCAAGCAATTAGCCAACAAATCAGGTGGACCTGTTTGCCAATATACAGAACAGGAAAACTTGGAACTTCTCTCTGGATCCAAGAGATGGAGCTATGGGTATAGATGCACTATCCCAACCATGGAATTTCAGCCTAGCCTATGCTTTCCCACCAATGCAACTGATACCAAGAACCCTCCAGAAGATTCTGAAGGAAGGCGCCTCGGTAATCCTTATTGTTCCGTTCTGGCCAAGGAGAGCTTGGTTCGGGCTTCTTCAGAGTCTAGCAGTAGAACCCCCAGTCCACCTCTCGGAGGAGCCGGACCTTCTCTTCCAGGGCCCTCTCTTCCATCCAGATCTTCGGACTCTCAAATTATCAGCCTGGATCCTGAAAGGTGCATGCTTCGAAGTAAAGGACTGTCTGAAGAAGTAATATTTACTATTCAGAAAAGCAGGAAGCCTGTTACTAATAAGATTTATTTAAAAGTCTGGAAGGTGTTCTCATCCTGATGTCCCTCTAAGTCTCCTTTTCCAGCAGAACCAAATACTGCACTAATACTTGACTTTCTCCAGGCAGGTCTTATGAAAGGACTAAAACCAGCCACACTAAAAGTTCAGGTGGCGGCCCTATCCGCCATCTATGATTATTCTATTGCAGACAATAGGTGGGTTAAGAAGTTCATGAGAAGTGCACAAAGACAGTCTCCTTCTTTAAAAAAAAAAAAAAATCTACACCCACCTTGGGATCTCAATACGGTGGTGGAAGGACTTCGAACCTATTGAAGAAACTGATATAAAACTATTATCTTACAAAACGGCCTTCTTAGTTGCCATAGTGTCCGCTAGAAGAGTGGGAGAACTCCAAGCTCTTTCTATTCGTGAACCTTATTTTTTCATACAGGAGGATAGAATTGTAATAAAGACAGATCCAAACTTCCTCCCAAAAGTTGTGTCCTTTGTTCATCGATCCCAGGACATCATCTTACCATCCTTCTGCTCTCTTCCAAAGAAAGACTTGGAACGAAAATTTCACACATTAGATGTAAGGAGATCTATTCTCCAATACTTAGAGGTTTGTAGTCCTTGGAGGACCAATCTTTATTTATACAGTTCCAAGGTAAAAATAAAGTGACAAAAAGTCTCCAAAAGTGTTTAAGCACAATGGATTCATAATACAATAGAACATGCATACAGTCTTCAAAACTTGACTTCGCCACTGCAAATCAGAGCCCATTCCACCAGAGCTGTATCCACATCTTGGGCAGAAAGGGCTTCTGCTTTAGACCAGATCTGTCAGGCAGCCACTTGGTTCTCTCCACACACCTTTACGAAGCATTACAGGCTACAGCTTTAAAGGAATGAAGACCTCACCTTTGGAAGGAAGGTTCTTCAGGCTGTGGTCTCACCTTTAGGTAAATGGTTGGCATTCTCCTTTAGTGCCGTTGTGAAGATGAGGAGAGACCCTTAGCGAGCAGAGACTGCAGTACACTGGTGCGGCTGCTTCACAGAGCCAACTGTTTTCAGCACCGTTCTGATGGTAGTGTGCGCTCCAAACAGTTTATCAGCTGGGTTTCAGGTGTCCATCGACTACTAAAAGCCTATCCTTTAGTAAAACAAATATTTTCTTTGGGTAATCGCGCTTACAGTAATGTCAAACTTATATATTTCTGACCACTTTGGCACAATAGAAACTATATTCCTAAAAAAAAAAAATTATATATATATATATATATATATATATATATATATATATATATATATATATATATATATACCCAAAAACCGTTGCCACATTCCAAGATCCACAGCTTTCTTATTTTTTTTGCAGAGACTGAGCTGGCTGTGGACTCATTTTTGCAAGAACACATGTGGATACTTTTTCTACTTATTTATGACTTTTAGATCTCTTATGTCCTAAGCAGCCTTAAAAAAAATACAGCTATTCTGACACACACACACACATTATATATATATATATATATATATATATATATATATATATATATATATATATATATATATATATATATAAAATCACACACACACACACACACAGTGGTACCTCGGTTATCGAACTTAATTGGTTCGGGAAGGCAGTTTGAGAATCGAGCAGTGTCCTTCCATAGGAAATAGTGTAAATGTGTTTAATTGGTGTCGGCACCAACCAATAATGACCTACAGTACCCATATACTAAATTGCATAGTGTCCAGTATAATCACTACAGTACATTACAGAACAGCACTATACTGTACAGTACATTATACACAAGAAATATTCAACAAAACCAGCATTTATAGTACAGTAGTCACTAACTCCTCACTCATCCTTTACTGTATAGAGTCCCCCCCACCCCAGCACTGTAACAGATGGGAGATGGTGGTGCACTGCCTGTACTACTACGGTACTGTAAATGCACTCCAGCAGTCTTACACAGTACTGTACTGTATGTGAGGCCTCTCAAATGCTAAATTCACCAGGTACAACCCACCATCCATGCTCACTTCTGATCAAAATTTTCTGGTTTACATAAAGGCTTAACCATTTCAAAGCCAGAGCTTTTTTCCTTGCATCTCAGACAAACCTGTCCATGTCATCTCCTCCTAAAGGAGAACTCCAGAAAAACGAGAGCAGGAACATAAGAAAGAATCTATACTCTTCAGTTTTATTTTTAAACATAAAAAAATAAATAAATAAATAAAAAAAAGTGCTGTTCTGCAAATCACAAATAAAACTGAAGGACTAGGTCAGGTGTCCTTATTCCCTATGCCTGTGTGTGTGCCAGACAACCTCCTCCCTGGAGTAGCACATGGCAGTGTTCAGCTGCGGGCACACCCCCTTTCTTACAGAAACAATTGTTTACTTCCTATCCTCAAAGGCAGGCACGGAAAACAAAAATGTCACTTTCTCCCATCTCTCTAGAGAGCAGCTGCACAGATGGGAACACAAGCAGATGTGCTTTGGATCAAGTATAGCAAGCTGCTCGCTGGCTGAAAACTGTAACCAAACAGTCCTCCTACCGTATTCTGTAGCCACACAAATACAGCTCTTCCATTACTGTCTGCACTCATTTAATTAAGGATCCTTTGTTTGGGGCTCCAGCCTGCAGGCCTGCATCCCCACACAGCACTAAACTAGTCCCCCCTATACCTGTACATTAGAGAAATCAGATATAGAGATATTGTGTCCCTACTCAGAACTAATATGACTTCTGGGTTTCCTATGTTGTATCAGTTGGTTTAATAATTCTTATATCACACCTCAGCTGCTAAATAACCTGGCAGTAAGGAAAAGGGAAGCTGTATTTACTCTGGGCCTGCTTCACAGCAGTATATAGGTCAATATTCTGCAGGGATTCAGAAGCTAAAATATGAGGTGCAAATCAACGTCTTTCTGAGTAGGTTCCACTTCCCGCTTTGGCTTACAAGTACCAATTCAAATTACTGCCAAAGGAAGGTCTAAGGCTGGATGCACACGTTCCATTACATCCAGTCCGTATAATGAATTATGATGCAGGAGTTCCAATAATCCAGTCTGCTTACGAAGCGTACGTACAGAACATGTGAATCCAGGCTATGTTACTACATAATATTTTGGTCAGTATTTTTCAAAGAAAACCAGGAGTGGATTGAAAACACAGAAAGGCTATGGCGGCCATTTAACAGCAAATAACGGACATTGTTTTTACTTGCCATTAAATGACGGCCATCCACTCATATTCATCAGTGTGTGAACATAGCCTTTCTGTGTTTTCAATCCACTCCTGGTTTTGGTTGCAAAAATACAGAGTAAAAATGCTGTGTGTGAACATAGCCTCAGGCTGCTCTTGGATGACCATGAGGCTGTATTCATGTTGAGGTTCGGTTGTAATTTTGTGGCAAACGTTGGGAAATAAGAATACCTTACAATGATTGTATTACGGATACAATCCCTAAAACGTCAATAATTTATCATAACCAGAGAGATGGTGCACAAAGTCCAGTTCCAGTAGTTGTGTCCATAGGAGTGCTAGGAACACCTTGTACCACTGCGGTGTGAAAGTGGCCTAAAGCACTGAAGTTTGTGCATTGCAGAACTATAGCCACAGTAAAACATTGTCTCATTTTTATCTGTACAGGTACACTAAGCATGTTTATTAACCCCTTTAGGGCTGGACAAATTTTCCTTTTTTGCATTTTCTTTTTCTTTGCTTCACATCCATTGTTTTTATGAGTTTCACCATGCAATAAAACAGACATGTTATCAGTATGCTTCAGCTTAGGAAATTTATACCTGTAGCACACTTTTTAAAAGGAATCTGTCAGCTGTAAGTCAAGTTCCATACTACTGACACTGTTAAATAGCTGTTAGGACAAGGAGACACACTGTACCTTTCATATATCCATCTGTGTTTCCAGAACATAGTAAAATGTTTTTATTTTATAGTACAAAGAGGCTTTCCTAAACTCCTGAATGTCGCAAGCTGTAACACCTCCTTAGGGTCCATTTACAGTTACAGGATTTGCTGCAGATTTGATGTCTGAACCTGCTGGGGACTTGTTAAGAGAATATGGAATATTAAGTGTAAGAGTATTGGTCACTTAGAGTATTTATAAAGACCCAAACTGCTTTTACAGTCTGTATCTAATACTTCCCCTAATCTCTGTCCTGATGCTGTAATGTCAGGGCCCCGCCATCTTGGTGACGTCATTACAGCATCAGGACAGAGATTAGATAAAGAGAGGAGAGAGAGAGGGGAGCACACGTTTGCCCGCCCGGCGATTGCTGCTGAAGAGGAAAGAGGGTGACCGCTGCACTCCCGCCATTACCCCTGCACTGCTCGGACAGGTGAATCCTCCACTTACAGTCTGGGACTGGAGACACCCCCCCTTTTACAACTGCTGGGACAGGGCAGTGAGTAATACACAGTGATTTTGAGCTGTATAGTGCATGATCACCATATATTGACAGAGCAGTGAGCAAAGGATCATGGGATCCCATCCCGTCGCTTTGCATGCTTGGAAGTTGCGGGCTCCAAAAGAGTCGGCGCGATCCCATAAAAAATGTAGTAACATAAACTAAATGCAAGCACAAAAATAATGAAGTATACTTAGAAAAAATAAATGTAAATAGTTATTAAATGAAAGAATAAAAATAAATAAATAATCAAACACCCCGTGATTGGTTCTCTTCAAGCATTTTTCTGCATTCTCGAAGCAAAGGATACACAAAAAGTCAGCTATTTTGAACATCATTTGCAGCTGTCAGATTCACTAAGTCCATGAAAATAATTTAAAGGGGAAGTGCGGCGGTAAAGAATTATTCACAGAATAACACATATTACAAAGTTATACAACTTTGTAATGTATGTAATGTCTGTGAATGGCCCCCTTCCCAGTGTCCCACCACCCCCCACCCGTGTACCCGGAAGTGTGGTGCGCTATACATACCTGTCACGTGCCGACCCCCGTCTCCGATCTTCAGTCAGTGACGTCATCTTCGGACGGACGGCGAACAGCTCCGACTGTTCCGAATGCCAGCCCCCCTCCGCCGCGTCATCAGCCGCGATTGGCTGAGCACAGTTATGCTCAGCCAATGGCGGCTGAGCATCGGATGACGCTGCAGAGGGCGGCCGGCATTCTGGACAGTCGGAGCTGTTCGCCGTCCGTCCGAAGATGACGTCACTGACTGAAGATCGGAGACGGGGGTCGGCACGTGACAGGTATGTATAGTGCACCACACTTCCGGGTACACGGGTGGGGGTGGTGGGACACGGGGAAGGGGGACATTTACAGACATAACATACATTACAAAGTTGTATAACTTTGTAATGTGTGTTATTCTGTGAATAATTCTTTACCGCCGCACTACCCCTATAATAAGCAGTCATTAACCCTTTCCCTCAATATGATGTCCGGGGACTTCATGAAAAACAGGTCAATACTGCAGCAATGGGGAGGCTGTCGCACATTGCCTCCTCCTGCTGATAAAGCCCAGAGAGAAGCCACGCTTCCCGCTAGGCAGTTAACCATATAGACACCGCGGTCAGTGCAGCCACAGAGTCTATGCGGAATCCGGAGGGAGATCTGCAAGACACAAACAGTTTTTATAGTATAAGTGTCATAAACTGTAACAAAAGCTATATAAAATGGATATCACTGTAATTGTACCGACCTGACGAATAGCGATAACATGTCATATGCAGTGTATAGTACACTGTGTAAAAAAACTGTTTTTTTTATTCGTACCACGTCATAAAAAATTACCAGGGTATCAAATGCCCCCCAGAATGATACAGATGGAAACGTCAACTTGTGTGCTGCGGGGAATTCAGATGCGGGCACGCACTGATGCGCCAGCATCCGAATTCAGCAGCTGTGAAGATCATTCGGCCGCTACTGCAGTACCAGCCGGGATGATCTTCTCTTACACCGGCCGAGTCACAGAATGGTCAGTGTCTTACCCTATGTGAACATGGCCTAAGGGTGCGTTTACAAAGATTTATCTGCTAAATTATTAAAGCCAAAGCAAGGAACAGACTATAAACAGAGATCAGGTCACAAAGGAAAGACTGAGATTTCTCGTCTTTTCAAATCCATTCCTGGCTTTGACTTAAAAAATCCTGCGGTTCACTCAGGTGACGCACTGTGGCCACACAAGTTTTTAAACATTAGAATAAGCGGAATAAATAGAGTTGTATTACTCAGTATTTAATGTGTTAAGAGGAAAAAATAGATTATCTGCAAAACAAAACAAAAATTTGAAATTTCTCCAACTTGCTTAAATTTCTGCAAAACACCTAAAGGCTGGGTTCACACTACGTATATTTCAGTCATTATTGTGGTCCTCATATTGCAACCAAAACCAGGAGTGGATTGAAAACACAGAAAGGCTCTGTTCACACAATGTTGAAATTGAGTGGATGGCCGCCATTTAATGGCAAATATTTGCTGTTATTTTAAAACAACGGCTGTTATATTGAAATAATGGCAGTTATTTACTGTTATATGGCGGCCATCCACTCAATATCAACATTGTGTGAACAGATCCTTTTTGTGTTTTCAATCCACTCCTGGTTTTGGTTGCAATATGAGGACCACAATACTGACTGAAATATACGTAGTGTGAACCCAGCCAAAAGGTTGATAAACTTGTGAAATGTTATTTTGAATACTTTGAGGGTGCAGTTTTTACAGTGGAGAGATTTATGGGGGTAACTAACAAACAGGCCCCACAAATCTACTGAACTGGTCCCTAATAAAATCAGAATTAAAAATTTTCCTGAAAATTAAAAAAAAAAAATCATTACAAAATTTCGAAGCCCTCCAACATAAAAAGTAAGAGGACATTCACCAAATGCTGTCAACATAAAGCAGACATGTTGTAGATGTTGCAGTAATAATAAGTTCATAAGGAATGACTATCTTTTAGAAAAAAGTATTTTGAATATAAAGAAACGTAAAAAATTTTTGTTTACAAAAAACTACTAAGTGTATCAACCAAAGTATACCACAAACATAAAGAAGAATATGTAAAAAAAAAAAAAAAAAAAAAAAAAAAAACACAATCTCAGAATAACTGCAATAGTTAAAGCAACTCTGTACCCACAATCTGCCTACTCCAAACCACTTATACCTTCGGATAGCTACTTTTAATCCAAGATCTGTCCTGGGGTCCCTTTGGCAGGTGATGCAGTTATTGTCCTAAAAAACAAATTTTTTACTTGCAGCCCTGTGTCAAATTGGTGTGGCCTAGAGTGTCTGTGCATTAGGTTAGCACAAACTCTCTGTCCCTCCTTCCCGCCCTCCTCATCATTAGGAATGCCCCAGGCAGGTATTCTCTTATTCCTCAGCTGAGAGAACACAGCACATGTGCAGGATCATTAAGGCACCTGTGCAGTGAAGAGGGCGGGGAGGAGGGACAGAGGGGTGGTGCAAGGTTAGGGCACAGATAGTCTAGGCCACGGCAGTTTGGCACAGGGCTGCCAGTTTAAAAGTTGTTTTTAGAACAATAACTGCATCACCTGCCGAATGGACGACAGGACAGATATTGGATTAAAAGCAGCTATCTGAAGGTACAAGTGGTTTAGGGGGACAGATTGTGGGTACAGAGTCGCTTTAAAAGCATCACAGAGTTATTGCTTCATAAAGAGAGATGTCAGATTTAAAAAAAATTGGTCCTGGGCATTAAGGCCAAAACAGGCTGCGGAAGCAAGGGGTTAAGTGATAAATAGTGATCCAAACAAAGCTATGGTACTGGAAGGATCAGTTTATCAGTTAGATTGGTGCTCTGCTATCAGACTTCAGCAAGCATAGATGGCTGCACAAGTAACCGTTTGGCACCCCACAATCATGTTGCAGAAGTGCCCAACAGGTGCAGCACCTGTCATTTGGACATTTAAATGCTGCAGTCACTATTGATTGCAGTATTTCAATGGTAAATGACTGATGTCTGTCAATTGCAGCAGTTCTCTGGAAGGGGTTAAAATTCCAACCATCTATGCTATTAATACAATCATATCCAGCACAGAACTAACAGACTGTTTTTACAAAAACACAGCCACACCTGCAGCACCTGTTGGCCAGTTATGTGCCCTATAGTGACATTATTAGCAATAGGGAGGATTTCTTATGATTGGATATCATTCAATGTCTGCCTCTACAACCACCAGGCTCCTAACAGTGAAAGATAAGAAAGTAATGGTACTACACTTATACTTACCTCTCCTCACCCCCTGCTGACTGCGGATGCCACTTACGCAGATGAACTTATCTCAGCAATGAAAGCCAGCTCTGCCAATCACTGTCCACAGCGCTGTGCCATCTCAGTCAGTGATTGTCTGAGGGGCGTGTCACTGCCAAGGCGGGTTTGTCTGCAGAAGTGGGGGCATTGTGCATTGTCACTGAGAGTGCACTTTATATAAAGTTAGCATACATATGGAGTCTTTATGCCCGCCCCACTCCAACTCCTTAATAAGCAGCTGATGTATAACAGTTACATTTTTTGTAGTAATAGTGTGCATTTATTTATAAACACACAAAAAGACATTTACAGGGCTGATCCATGTCTAGATAAAATACAGTAATTTTGGCACAATAAAAGGATCCACGTGATGAGCCATGCGATCACTGATAAATGTACAGGAAGAGCCTCCACCACATCCTGTCATTTATACACAGCGCTCACTGGATTTGGAAATTAAAGAAGCAGAAGGATAAAGCAATGTTTCTGCTTTCTCAGTTGTCAATGACTGCCACATCACTATTTATCTTAAATTTGGGCATTGCAGTTTAGTTCCACTGAAGTTCTGTAGGGTATTACAACCCAGCTCAATTCACTTCAATGGAATTGAACTGGTGAGAAAATACAAAACAAGTAAACTCACCCCTCCTCATGCCTTGTAGCATGGCTCCCGAGTCCCAGCAGCTCTGCTAGCTGCAACGTCACGCCCCCAACTGAGTGACTAGCCAATCACTGACTGAGCACAACAGGGGCATGGGTGAGTATTTATTGGACTTCCTCTTTAAATGAACATTGTCACTTCAAAAAAAATAAAATAAAAAATAAATACTTTTAACCTGTTGTGGAAATGGAAAGTTTTGATCGTTCAGGGCCTGCATGTTTAGACCATAACTGATCACTAGAACAGGCCAGGGCAAGTGCATGCAAAGCAATTTCTCTCCCAGTTCTGTGCAACTCAACAGAGACGGACTTCCAATGTAAGTCTATAGGACTACCTAAGCTGAGCATACAGAGAGCTGAGATAGAAGGGTATCCTCAATTCCAAATGTTTTAATAATTAACCCCTTAACGACATAGGGCGTATATTTACGCCCTGATGCAGTTAGGGACGTTCAGAGCGGGGCCGCGCGGCGACCCCGCTCTGAACTGCGGCGGTCCCGGGTGCCGCTTGTAGCCCGGGACCGCAGGTATTAGCGGGCACGGTCCGATCGCCGTGCCTGCTAATACAGTAATCAGATGCAGCTGTCAAAGTTGACAGCTGCATCCGATTACCGGACGCAGCGTCATCCCTGGTGTCTAGTGGGGAGATCGCTCCTCCGGGATGTTATCCCGGAGGAGCGATCGCCGTAACTGAAGCCGGCCGGGGACCGCTCCAAGATGGCGCCGTCCCCGGCCCGGCACTCGTTTATTTCCGGCTGCAGCAGCCGAAAGCAAACGAGTGCCGATCTCATGGATCTCTGCAGCATATCTATGCTGCAGAGATCTCTATGAGAGATCAGAGCACATATACTAGAATACTAGAGCACATATACTAGGGGGGCTTCTAGTATAAAGTGTAAAAGTAAAAAAAAAAAAAGTGTTGTTAATAGTAAAAATCCCCCTCCCCTAATAAAAGTCTGAATCACCCCCCTTTTCCCAGGTTATTAATAAAAGTAAATAAATAAACAAACATGTTTGCTATCGCCGCGTGCGTAATCGCCTGAACTATTAATCACATTCCTGATCTCGCATGGTAAACGGCGTCAGCGCAAAAAAATCCCAAAGTGCAAAATTGCGCATTTTTGGACGCATCAAATCCAGAAAAATTGTAATAAAAAGCGATCAAAAAGTCATATATGCGCAATCAAGGTACCGATAGAAAGAACATATCATGGCGCAAAAAATGACACCTCACACAGCCCCATAGACCAAAGGATAAAAGCGCTATAAGCATGGGAATGGAGCGATTTTAAATTACGTATATTTGTTGACAATGGTTTGAATTTTTTACAGGCCATCAGATACAATATAAGTTATACATGTTACATATCGTTGTAATCGTAATGACTTGAGAAACATATGTAACAAGTCAGTTTTACCCCAGGGCAAATGGCGTAAAAACACATTTCCCCCAAATAAACAAAATGCGTTTTTTTTTTTCAATTTCACCACACTTTGAATTTTTTTCTGGTTTCGCAGTGTACTTTATGCAAAAATTCAACCTGTCATTGTAAAGTACAATTAGTGACACAAAAAATAAGGGCTCATGCGGGTTTCTAGGTGGAAAAATGCAAGTGCTATGGCCTTTTAAGCACAAGGAGGAAAAAACGAAAACGCAAAAATCGAAATTGGCTCTGTCCTTAAGGGGTTAAAAGAGAAGGCAAATGTAAACACTTTGGACAATGCTTTTCATTAGTAAAATTGCTTACTTTAGCATTTTGGCCCGCTTCTCTTCCACTGTAGTTGACAGCTTGCTACCTAGGTTACAAACCACTGCTCTCCAGTATATGAGTGATGGCCAGGTCTTGGGGAGCTGATAGGTATACATTCTTATGGATTCTCCATAAAGGCATGTTACCTCAGTGGGAAAACACAGAGCTGATTCAACTCAACATCATTGCATCGCCCCCCCCCCCCCTTAACAGTAATACCCCTTTAAATTCTTTCCCCTTCAGTGATTTTTGTCATGCCCGTAATTCCTAACCTACGATTGTGTGTATTAAGCCATAGAAATGAATGGGTCTGCAAATGCAGACAAATTTAATGACGTGAAAGGGACATAATGGTGTGTTTACACAGAGATTTATCTGACAGATTTCTGAAGCCAAAGCCAGGAACAGATTATAAACAGAGTCATAAAGGAAAGACTAAGATTTCTCTCCTTCTCAAATTCATTCCTGGCTTTGGCTTCAAAAATCTGTCAGATAAATCTGTGTGTAAACACACTATTAGAGCATTAAAGAGGTTGTCAAAAACATTTTTTTAACTTTTCCCCCTATCAATAGGATAGGGCAAAGGAAGAGATCATGGGAGGCCCGCCCTCTGTAACCACCGCCGATATCTGTATCTGGCCCCAGCTCCTCTGTTATGAATACAGCAATGAAAGTGTCATACATATTCCAAAATGGTACCAATAAAAAGTACAACTTGTCCCACAAACATAAGCCTTTATATGGTTATGGAAACATAAAAAGTTACATATTATAAGGTGTGTTTGTGTCTTGCAGATACTGCTACAGGCACTAATGAGATGGAAGTAATCAGATGTGTCCTCTGTACAAAAGTGTCCAATAATATGAGTCTGCAAAAAAATAACGTGGTGCCTACTTCTACTGAACATGCAGAAATGCCAAGAAAGTATCCATTCAAAAAAGTAGTATGTAGAGGGCACTCACCAGTAAAACTCTTTTATTTATAATTTTCATAGGACAAGCAGTTCTGAAGGGGTAAAAGGGGTTATTATCTCTCCGAGACTAACGATTAATTCAATACATATAATTACCTTTTCTGAGCCTGCTGCTTTCTGCTGAATACACAGAAAACTGTGTCTGAATGACCTTAGACTACCCTCTTGCTTCACAAAGAGCAGAAACAGTGGGCCAGAGACACTGTTTACATGAGTCATCTTGGAGGAGATGGGGCAGAATGGGGAGACAGAGAGAACCTAGACACAGAGTTTTCTGTTTATTCAGCAGAAAGCAGCAGGCTCAGAACTGGAGTAAGGAGACAGAAAAGGTAATGACATGTATGGAATGAATTGTTACTCTCCAGGAAGGGCCGGGGGGATGATCCAGATAGTTTTCTACCTGACCGGATAACCCTTTTAAATTGCTTCTCTATTGATATATTCAGTAAAGACTTCTGTCAGAAAGACAAACCACCACACATTACCTAGCAGGGCTTCTCCTCCACTCCGTCTTCATTCCAGTCTCACGCGCAGCAGCAGCTTCGGTGCCGCCTGACTGAGCTGTCAGACCGCTCAGCCAATCACAGGCTGGGACCGCCACGGCCAGTGATTGAGCTGTCAGACCGCTCAGCCAGGCCACTCCGGAGTTGATGCTGCAAGCAGGACCGGAATGAAGACGGAGCGGAGGAGAAGCCCTGCTAGGATATGTATGCTGCAAGGACATCGGTAACGATGTTCCTGCAGCCCTTGTTAATCATCGGGCCGTGGAATATGCCCAGTAAACGAGCGCCGATCTAGCAGATCGGCGCTCGTTTACATTATTGATCGGCCCATGGAATAGGGCCCTTAGACTGTCTAGTCCAAACTCTGGACCACTATTTGGCTTAGTTAACAGCTTTAGCATTCACATTACATGCCGCATACTCAGTGCTTGGTTTGGCTTAAACTGCTCCAAAATTGTGGTAAACCCTGAGGCAAGTCTTTTAATGTAGGTTCACACAGGAGCTGGAGCTCAGTTTGGAGATTTCTTAGGCAAGGTTTAAGCTGTGTTTTTGCTTTTTGTTTAACATATCCGTTTTATGATAAAAATGGATGCAGTTCATCAGGTTCTGTTTTCCATTGACTTACATTATTATTATTTAAAAAAAAAAAAAAAAAGAAAAAAGGATTTAAATTGTTTTAGCATATACAGAAACATGGTTGACCACGTTTTTCTGTATGTTAAAATGAAATATTTGAAAACAAATTGTTTAAATGGACAGCAAAAACGCAGTGTGAACCTAGGCTTATAGGTTCCATTCAAGCGGAGTAAATGGGACAGTCTGTCACATGGTGGACACCAAGCCATCCTGAGACCCCTTACTTAATTTGATGAGGTCCCTCTGGTTTCTGCCATTTTGCTTGCTCTGTATAATAAAGACAAAGATCAGCCAATGACAATCAGCTGATCAGGTCTTTTGGTCCTGACCTAAAATCATCGGCCACCGACCGTGCAATAGCGATGCATGGCTGACTAATCTGTAAAGAACCTAATAAACTGTGTAAGTTCCCTCTCCACCCTCCCGCCTTAAGAAGCATGGAGAGGGAATGTAAAGTTTATTAAGTACTATATACAGTAAGGGCTGCACGATAATAGAGCCGTGTAATATGCTCAGTAAACGAGCGTCTATCTAGCAGATCAGCGCTCGTTTACTAAAGTGATCGGGATGTGTTATACTGCCCTTATAGCCAATAATAAAAATAAATCCTGCATGCAGCATAGTTTTGTCCCATTATTACAACAGAGCGGGTGATGAAGGCCCTGAACAGAGCGCACACCTAAGTGTGATACAAGCCTTGGGCCGTTTTTGGCGCTAATTATACCAGAACTTCAGGCAAACATGAAACACTACATCTGCCCCAATGTTTTATGCACTCTATTAAAGTGTCACTGTCGTGAAATTTTTTTTTGCAGAAATCAATAGTCCAGGCGATTTTAAGAAACTTTGTAATTGGGTTTATTATCCGAAAAATGCATTTTTATCATGAAAAAGCAGTTTGAAGCTCTCCCCCCTGTCTTCATTGTTCTCCTATGGAGAGAGCTAAAGAAAAGACCAAAACAGGACAACAAAGAGTTAATCTACAAATCCCTCACGGGATATCTCCTGTGACAGTCACCAGTGACCTGTCTGAGCTCGGACTACAGCTGTCACCCAGCTCCATGCCTGTAATCCTCTGTTATCTGCTTTCTGCTGCCGGCTAACTCCCTCCTTCCTCCTCCCCCCTCCCCTCTCCCTAGAACAGACAGGGGACGTCTCCTGCAACAAGTCACAATTTTCAGATTTTTCAGAGTGGATGAAAAAGAGGAAGGAGGGGGGGACCTGGGAAAAGGCTTTTTACATGCAGATAATGGCAGATTTGGCTAATAAACCCAATTACAAAGTTTCTTAAAGGGAACCATTCACCCCGTGGCCCCCGTTAGAAACAGACAAACAGTTACATAAAGGTCAATATACTTACCACATCGCTCCCGGTCCCGTCCCGAAGCCCGTTGTTGACACAGAGAAATCGCCGATTCTTCTTCTCGCGCCCATTATGGTAATGAGCGCCGCCGGCCCGAAGTCCAGCCTTCTCCCCGCCTCCGACACTTGATTGACGCCGGGTCTTCTTCCTCCTCGTCTTCTTTCTTCTCGCCGGATCCCGCGCAGGCGCCGTGACGGTCGTTTTCGGCGCATGCGCAGTTCACAATTGAAGCCGCTCCACAGCTTCAATGTTTACTGCGCGTGCGCCGATTGTCAGAGCTGAAGTGACGTGTTGGACTTCGCGCATGCGCGGTACACAGGAACGTCACGAGCACGTATCCTGTTTACCGCGCAGGCGCAGAAGAGATGACGAGACCTTCGCAACGGCGCCTGCGCGGGAATTCGTGAGGAGACTGAAGACTGAAGACGTCAATCAAGTTCCAGGAGGCGTGGATGGGCGGCGACGAGAAGAGGACCTCATGAATAAGTTGGACTCGTCCGTCGTTTCCTATGGACGTTGGACTCATCTCAGCTCATTACCATAATGGGCGGGAGAAGAAGAATCGGCGATTTCTCCGTGTCAACAACGAGATCCGGGACGGGACCGGGAGCGATATGGTAAGTATATTGACCTTTATGTAACTGTTTGTCTGTTTCTAACGGGGGCCACGGGGTGAATGGTTCCCTTTAAAATCGCCTGGACTATTGATTTCTGCAAAAAAAAAAAAAAAAAATACGACAGTGACTCTTTAAGCACAAAGCAAAAAAAACAAAAACGTTTCAGGTGTCCAAAACCTTTAAGTTGTTACTGTTTACTGTTGTCTATTTCTGAAGAGTATGGCCTCATTCACAAGTCCCGTAGGCTGCGCTCACACCTGCCAGAATGCACAGACGTTTTAATACGCTCACCTTTTGGATTATATACAATTTCCTTGTAGAAATGAAGAGTGGTCGACCATGCTTATGGGTCCTACAGGAAAATTACATAGTTACAGGTGCAGTACCACACCACATCCCCCATAGTTACAGGTGCAGTACCACATCCCCCATAGTTACAGGTGCAGTACCACACCACATCCCCCATAGTTACAGGTGCAGTACCACACCACATCCCCCATAGTTACAGGTGCAGTACCACACCACATCCCCCATAGTTACAGGTGTAGTACCACATCCCCCATAGTTACAGGTGCAGTACCACATCCCCCATAGTTACGGGTGCAGTACCACATCCCCCATAGTTACGGGTGCAGTACCACATCCCCCATAGTTACGGGTGCAGTACCACATCCCCCATAGTTACGGGTGCAGTACCACATCCCCCATAGTTACGGGTGCAGTACCACATCCCCCATAGTTACAGGTGCAGTACCACATCCCCCATAGTTACAGGTGCAGTACCACATCCCCCATAGTTACAGGTGCAGTACCACATCCCCCATAGTTACGGGTGCAGTACCACATCCCCCATAGTTACGGGTGCAGTACCACATCCCCCATAGTTACGGGTGCAGTACCACATCCCCCATAGTTACGGGTGCAGTACCACATCCCCCATAGTTACAGGTGCAGTACCACATCCCCCATAGTTACAGGTGCAGTACCACATCCCCCATAGTTACGGGTGCAGTACCACATCCCCCATAGTTACGGGTGCAGTACCACATCCCCCATAGTTACGGGTGCAGTACCACATCCCCCATAGTTACAGGTGCAGTACCACATCCCCCATAGTTACAGGTGCAGTACCACATCCCCCATAGTTACAGGTGCAGTACCACACCACATACACTACAGATAATTGTCTCTGCATACACTGATGATTAGGACGTTGTTATGGAGTAGCTGTGGGGCCCCTGTCGGGCTGTGGGGCCCCTGTATGCCGCTCTCTATGACAGCTGCTGCCCCTGTAAGTGCACGAGCTGACACTAGTATGCTGCTGCTGCCTGTCACATAGACACAGGGGAGCGGAGGGCAGTGACAGGCCGGTACCCGCTGCCCTGACAGGAAGGGGTTAAGCCCCGCTCCCCGGCCTGATCTCCAGCCCCGCCGCCGCCGCATGTAAACAACTCGGCCACGAGGAGGACGCGGTGCGCGGGCGGCTGCAGGGAGGGCTGTCAGTCACCGGAGACACTCACCCGGCAGAGACCACCTGCCCCGGCTTGACACACAGCTCCAGCACCACTCCGGCCCGGTCCGACTTGACTTTCTTCTCGGGAGCTCGGTGCGGCCTCCCGGCCTCGTCCTGCGCCCCCCGGTGCTCTTTGGCGTCGGGCCCCTGGATGGTGACTCCGAGGGCCAGCACAGAGCCGATCTGCACGGACATCCCGGTGGACACCTTCCATTCCAGTAGGCGCATAGGTCGGGGCCCCGGGAAGCGGACATCGTTGCATTGAGCCGCTTTCGCCACTTCCCCGCCCTCCTGCGCTCTCCGCTGCATGCTCAGCATGTCCCGGCCCGCACTTGGCCAGGCTGGGCCGTTCGCTCGCAGGCCACGGTCTCTATGGCAACAGAAGCGGCCAGGCGCGGAGCGGCAATGACGTAAGGTGAGGAGGAGCCGCTGAGGCGCCCCGCGCGGCCAATGTTCGGGATATGACAGGACGAGACGAGCGGACTCTAGGGCTGAGGGGGAGCGGCCCCCATGTAAACAGCCAGGCCGTGCCAGAGAAGGGGAGGAGTCTTGCTCAGCGCAGCGTTCAGGCTCCGCCCCCTAGCTCGCGGTCGGTGCAGGCACTCTAGTAAGGTGGGCGGGCGCTCCACGCGTAAGGACACAGTTTACCGTCTTCCCGCTTTGCTGAAATTAGCATTGCGTTCAGAGGCGGGGAGAATTGCGGCATGACGTCATTCCGCGCGTAGAACGTAAATGCGGTGCGTGACGGCACTCAGAACGCCATGTTGGTAAAGGCGGTAGTGCTGCTGTAAAGGCGGAAGTGATTCTGGCTACGTCACTCCACGAGAGGCTGATAGTGAGCGGGACAGTGCCCAGCTGTGGACGTTACTGTACCGGCTCCTCATGGCTGAGCGGTGCGTGGTGTATGGGGGAGCACTGCTGTAGGACTATAGCGCCACCCCCCATCCCCCAACACTTGTGGTTTCGTTTAGGAAACTTTTACAGACATTTCTGTACTTTCTAATTCAATGATGCAGTCACACATCAGGATCTGCTGCAGATTGATGCGTTTAGTTAGGGCTGGGCAATATGGCAAAAAAAAATCTCGATTTTTTTTTTTTTTTTTTTTTTTTTTTTTTGGGGGGGGGGGGGGGACTATTCGCGATTTAAATCTCGTTTTTAAAAAAAATTCTTTGCCAAATAAACTGAAAATTTTTCTTGCAGGGTCAGATACTATTTTAATGACGTTTGAGACAATAAGGGCTCGTTCCCACTGAGGAAAGGTAGCGTTAGCCTCCCGCTCATAATGGGAGTCTATGGGAGGCGCGCGCTCCTGCCCTGTCCGCGCTGAAGAATGAACATGAATGAACAGGGCAGGGTAGCTTCACACGTACCGTATCGCTGCGTTTTTATCGCGTTTTTGGTGCGATTTTTACATGCGCGTTTTGATTTTTACATGAAAATCGTGAAAATCAAAACGTGCATGTAAAAATCGCACCAAAACGCAGCGATACGGTACGTGTGAAGGCACCCTAAAAGTGTTTCAGTAACTGTATTTGCTGGAACCCGGTGCATGGTTCTAAGGAGACATGACTAAGGACCGTGCCAGTCCAAAACACGTTGGCATTTTAAGGATATGAAAAAAAAATTTGTGGATATTTTAACCCATAGCTTAACCCATATTTTAACCCGTTACTGAACGTCCTCGTGCCGCTATGGGAGTTCAGAGGGGGGTCGCGCGGCGACCCCCCTCTGAACTGCCGCGATCCCGGGTGCCGCATGTAGCCCGGGATCGCGGCTATTAGCGGGCACGGTCCGATCGCCGTGCCCGCTAATTAAGTACTTAGAAGCAGCTGTCAAAGTTGACAGCTGCTTCTAAATACTTGCTCATATCCATCCCTGGTGGTCTAGTGGGGGGATTGCCCCCCTGCGGCGCGATTGCGGGGGGGCAATCCCCGCATCCATCCCGGGCCGGGGTCTGCGCCGTAATGGCGCTGATCCCGGCTCGGCATTCTATTGCTTTTGGCTGCAGCAGCCAAAAGCAATAGAACACCGATCTCATGGATTCATGCAGTATAACTATACTGCATGGATCTCTATGAGAGATCAGAGTGCATATACTAGAAGTCCCCCAGGGGGGCTTCTAGTATGTGTGTAAAGTAAAAGAAAAATGTATTTTTAATAACACAAAATCCCCTCCCCTAATAAAAGTCTGAATCACCCCCCTTTCCCCATTTTATAAATATAAATAAATTAATTAATAAACAAACATGTTTGCTATCGCCGCATGCGTAATCGCCCGAACTAATAATTAATCACATTCCTGATCTCGCACGGTAAACGGCGTCAGCGCAAAAAAATCCCAAAGTGCAAAATTGCGCATTTTTGGTCGCATCAAATCCAGAATAATTGTAATAAAAAGCGATCAAAAAGTCATATATGCGCAATCAAGGTACCGATAGAAAGATCACATCATGGCGCAAAAAATGACACCTCACACAGACCAATAGACCAAAGGATAAAAGCGCTATAAGCCTGGGAATGGAGTGATTTTAAGGAACATATATTTTCTTTAAAAGGTTTTAATTTTTTACAAGCCATCAAATCAAATAAAAGTTATACATGTTACATATCGTTGTAATCGTAACAACTTAAGGAACATATATAACGAGTCAGTTTTACCCCAGGGCGAACAGAGTAAAAACAACCCCCCCCCCCAAATAAAAAAAAAAACATAATTTTTTTCAATTTCACCACACATCATTTTTTTCTGGTTTCCCGGCACATTTTAGGCAAAAATTACATCTGCCATTGCAAAGTACAATTAGTTGCGCAAAAAATAAGGGCTCATTTGGGTCTCTAGGTGGAAAAATGCTGGAGTCAGTGCTTCAAGAGCCACCACACACAGACATATCCAGGATATGGGCTACAAGTCTCGCATTCCACGTGTCAAGCTACTCATGACCAAAAGACAATGCCAGAAGCATCTCACCTGGGCCAAGGAGAAAAGGAAATGGACTGTTGCCCAGTGGTTGAAAGTGTTGTTTTCAGATGAAAGTAAATTTTGCATTTCATTTGGAAATCAAGGTCTCAGGGCCCTATTACACCAACAGATATATCTGACAGATTTTTTTGAGCCAAAGCCAGGGATGGACTATAAACAGAGAACCGGTCATAAAGGAAAGACTGAGATTCCTCGTCTTTTCAAATCCACTTCTGGCTTTGGCTTACAAAAATCTGTCATATAATCTGTTGATGTAATAGGGCCCTCAGAGTCTTGAGGAAGAGTGGAGAGGCACACATTCCAAGCTGCTTGAGGTCTAGTGTGAAGTTTCCACAATCAGTGACAGTTGGGGAGCCATGCCATCTGCTGGGGTAGGTCCGCTGTGTTTTATCAAGACCAAAGTCAAGGCAGCCTTCTACCAGGGTATCTTAGAGCACTTTGTGCTTCCCTCTGCCGACAAGCTTTTTGGAGACTGAATTTTTATTTTCCAGCAGGATTTGGCACCTGTCCACACTGACAAAAGTAGCAATATCTGGTTTAATAATCACAGTGCTTGATTGGCCAACAAACTTGTCTGACCATAGCCCCATAGAGAATCAATGGGGTATTGTCAAGAAGAAGATGAGAGACACCAGAGCAAACAATGCAGACGAGCTGAAGCAGGGCCGTATTAACCACTACCAAAAAAGACAAAAGCGACCATATTATGAATGACTAGATATAATGTAGAAATGATAGCAAGACTGCACACTTCTGAACAATTAGAGAAATCAGTGCAACACCTACTTCTGGCCGGTCAAAGATGGTGAATCACTCAGGAGATTGGGGGATTCAGCCAAGCCTCCTGTGACATCACACCCTGCCCCCTGTCTGCATCATCAGCCTGATCTCAGCAAACGCACACAATGTGAGACAGAAGCATGGAAGATTTGTCTGCTAACGGGGGATAGCAGAAGGAGCAGGAGACAATGTGAATTGGCACAGAGGCCATTTTTTCACTTCCTGGATTTCTATCAGCTACCAGTGTGGCGGAACCGTACAGATACAGTAATACATTGTATAGACACATCTATTTAACTTTTAATGTACTTTTAATAGAAAACAAGTTTTGCTTATCCAGAGTTCCCCTTTAATGACCAGACCACATTTTGGAAATCTGGTATGGTTCACTTAATCTGCTTATAACTCTATAACTGTTTCATACATCCTAATGATTTTAAGGTTGTTATTGTCACATCTTGTACTTTATTCCAGCAGTAAAAAAAAGTTTGATATAATTTTCTTATATAGATTAAAAAAGCAAAAAATGTGAACAATTTTGAAAAGTTTTCTTTTTTTTTTCAACTTTTAACTATAATATTCCACTTATATATGTAATTTCTGTGGTTTTTTTTTTATTATACATATATTTCCATCTGTTTCCTTTGTTTTGCCATTAGTTTAAAAAAAAAAAAATAACTCAAATTTGAAAACTTACAAAATTAACCATACTTTTTAAAAATTTTTAATTTCATTTTATTTCCTGCATCAAGCCAAGTTTCAGAGGCTAATATGTGTCAGAACAATAGAAACCCCCCACAAATGACCCCATTTTGGAAACTAGATCCCATAATGAATTCATCTAGTGGTAGAGTGAGTATGTTAATCCCACAGTGTTTGGACAAAATTAACGCAAAGTGAATGTGACATAAATTTTATTTCTTTTTTTCCCCTATGTGTCATTTTAAAGACATGTTATCCTTTCTAAACGCATAAGAAGAAAAGGCACCCCCTAATGTATCGCCCCATTTCTTCTGAGTTCAGAAATATGACTATTGTGCCCCTAGCGCAATGTCTAGGCACACGGCAGGGCTCCCAATGGAGGGAGCATCCACTGGTTTTTTGAGCACCAATTTTGCTTGAAAATCAATTAGGCACAATTGTCCTTTTGGAGGGGTATTCAGCTGCCAGAACAATAGAAAACCCCCACAAATGACCCCATTTTTTAAACTAGACCCCATAATTCATCTAGGGGTAGAGTGAGTATTTTAACCCCACAGTGTTTGGACAAAAATAACTCAGAGCAGGTAAAAGTGACAAAATTTTCTTGTTTTTTTCTTTGTGTCATTTCAAAGACATCTTATGCTTTCTAAACGCATGATAAGGAGAAAAGGTACCCCATAATATTCCACTTATATATGTAATTTCTGTAGAATTTTTTTTATCATACATATATTTCCATCGGTTTCCTTTGTTTTGGCATTAGTTTTGAAAAAAACAAAAACTTAAATTTGAAAACTTACAAAATTAACCATTCTTTTTAAAAATTGTGAATTGCATTTTATTTCCTGCATCATGCCAAGTTTCAGAGGCTCATACGTGTCAGAACAATAGAAACCCCCCACAAATGACTCCATTTTGAAAACCCACAGTGTTTTGACAAAATTAACGCAAAGCAAGTGAATGTGACGTAAATTTCTTTCTTTTTTTTCCCCTATGTGTCATTTTGAAGACATGTTATCCTTTCTAAACGCATGATAAGGAGAAAAGGCACCCCCTAATGTATTGCCCCATTTCTTCTGAGTTCTTCTGTGCCCGGAACTCAATGTCTTGTCACACAGCAGGGCTCCCAATAAAGGAAGCACCCAGTGGTTTTTAGAGCACCAATTTTGCTTAAAAATCAATTAGGCCCCATTGTACTCATGGAGAGGTATTCAGCTGCCAGAACAACCCCCACAAATGACCCCATTTTGAAAACTAGACCCCATAAGGAATTCATCTAGGGGTGGAGTGAGTATTTTAACCCCACAATGTTTTAAAAAAATTAACACAAAGCAGGTGAAAGTGACAACATTTTTTTTTCAATGTGTCATTTTAACCCTTTGAGGACCAGGCCCAAAATGACCCAGTGGACCGCGCAAATTTTGATCTTTGCGCTTTCATTTTTCCCTCCTCCCCTTCTAAGAGCTCTAGCACTTTCAGTTTTCTATCTACAAGGCCATGTAAGTGCTTGTTTGTTATAGGAATAGTTGTACTTTGTAATGGCGTCTTTCATTTTACCATAACATGTATGATGGAATCCCACATATATTATTTATGAAGATATAAATTGGTGAAATGGTAAAAAAGAATGCAATATGGTAACGTTTGGGGGGTTCCTGTGTCTACGTAATGCACTATATGGTAAAAGCGACATGATACCATTATTCTATAGGTCAGTCCGAACACAACCATATGCAGGTTACACAGATTCTCTAATGTTATATATTTTTTTTTATAAAATCCTTTTTTTTTGGCAATTAAATATTAATAAAATGGCCCTATTGTGATGCTTTTTTCCGCCATGATCTCTAGTTTTTATTAATACGATATTTGTGAAGATCGGACGTTTTGGTCACTTTTTATAATTTTTTTTATATATAATGGAACATTAAATCGGTAATCCGCGCACTTTTTTTCCCTCTTTTCGTCTACGCCGTTCACCGTGACGCTTGCTATATTTTAATAGAGTGGACAATTACGCACGCTACGGTATATATTATATGTTTATTTATTTATTTTTATATGTTTTATTTATATAATGGGAAAGGGGGGTGATTTAAACTTTTATTGGGGGAGGGGTTTTGGGGTAGTGTATTAGTAATTTTTAACTTCATTTTTTTTTACACATTTTAAGTCCCTTTGGGGGACTTGTACATACACTACTTTGATTTTATACAATGATCATTGCTATGTCATAGGCATAGCATTGATCAGTGTTATCGGCGCTCTGCTCATTGAGCCTGCCTGTGCAGGCTCAGTGACCAGAGTGCCGATCAGACCGCATGGAGGCAGGTGAGAGACCTCCGGCGGTCCGATTTAACGATCGGGACCCCCGCAGTCACTGCAGGGGTCCCGATCAGTAAGTGACAGGGGGCTCCCCCTGTCACTTACACTTAAACGCGATGCAGCATGTCATTAACGGTGAGGTGCCGGCTGCTGATTGCAGCCGGCCCCCACCTGCTATGAAGCGCGCTGAGGACGCTGGGGACAGACTTTCAGGACGTACCGGTACGTCCTAGGTCGCCTAGGGGTTAAAGACATGCTATCTGTCTTTCACACATAACAATGAGAAAAGGCCCCCCCTAATGTATCATCCCATTTCTTTTGAGTTCAAAAATATAACTATAGTGGTACCTCGGTTCTCGAACTTAATTGGTTCCGGCAGGCAGTTTGAGAACCAAGCAGTTTGAAAACCGAGCAGTGTCTTCCCATAGGAAATAATGTAAATGTGATTAATTGGTTCCAGCAGCCACCAATAATTACCTACAATACTCATTTATTACACTGATAAGTGCTCAGTATAATCACTACAGTACAGTACAGAACAGCACTATATACTGTACAGGACATTAAACATAAGAAATGTTCATCAGAACCAGCAATTATAGTACAGTAGTCACCAACTCCTCACCCATCCTTTACTGCAGGGGTGGGGAACCTCCTGCCCACGGGCCGCATCCGGCCCCTGAGACCTCCCGATACGGCCCGCGGCCCGCAGCTCCCCTGTGATGCGCGCCGCTCTGGAGGAGGAAGGAGCCGGCATACACAGCATCCTCCGGTGTCTTTGACAGCTGCTGGACACGTCATTTCATCGCGCCCCGCCTGCAGGAGAAGACCGGCACAGAGGACCTGGGACAGAAGAGGACATGGGCAGCGTGGGAGCGGAGGTAAGGTGAGTGGGATGTTTTGTTTTTTTTATTTGGGGGTTAACTAGGCCACCAGGGACATGCCTGATGGGGGTTAACTAGGCCACCAGGGACATGCCTGATGGGGGTTAACTAGGCCACCAAGGACATGCCTGATGGGGGTTAACTAGGCCACCAGGGACATGCCTGATGGGGGTTAACTAGGCCACCAGGGACATGCCTGATGGGGGTTAACTAGGCCACCAGGGACATGCTTGATGGGGGTTAACTAGGCCACCAGGGACATGCCTGATGGGGGTTAACTAGGCCACCAGGGACATGCCTGATGGGGGTTAACTAGGCCACCAGGGACATGCCTGATGGGGGTTAACTAGGCTACCAGGGACATGACTGATGTGGGTTAACTAGGCCTACCAGAGGCATCACTGGGGGGGTTAACTAGGCTACCAGGGACATGACTTGGGGGTTAACTAGACTACAAGGGGCATCACTGGGGGGGTTAACTACAATAGCAGGGGCATCACTGGGGGGGGTAACTACAATAGCAGGGGCATCACTGGGGGTTAAATACAATAGCAGGGGCACTAGGGGAACAATACTTTGCCTTGCCCCGGGTGCTGCAAACCCAGGCTACTAACTGCCGCACACGGTATGCGGCCCTCGAATGATTTTATTAATGCCCGACCGGCCCTCGACATGGAAAAGGTTCCCCACCTCTGCTTTACTGTATAGCGTCCCCCCCATCCAAGCACTGTAATGTATGGGAGACAGTGGTGCACTGCCTGTACTACTACTGCACTGTATATGAACCCCAGCAGTCTTATACCGCACTGTACTGTATGTGAAGCCTCACCACTGCTTAACTCGCCAGGTACAACCCACCATCCACGCTCGCAAAAACGTTAGAAAACCGAGCAAAGTTCGAATTCCAAACACTACTTCTGGGTAAATATTCGTTCGAATACCAAGCAGTTCGAGTTCCAAAGCATTTGAAAACCGAGGTATTACTGTATTGTGGCCCTAATTCAATGTATGGGCACATAGCGGGATCCAATGATTTTAGGGCACCCATTTTGCTTTAAAAAAATCTATTAGGCCCCATTGTTTTATATAGAGCTGCCAGAACAATAGAAACCCCCCAAAAATGATATTTTGGAAACTAGACCCCAAAAGGAATATATTTTGGACAAAATCAATGCACAGCAGGTTAATTAACAAACAAATTTTAAAAATCAACAGGTGTAAAATTGTGAAATCCCTATTGGAAACAAAAAGTATTAACCCCTTAAGGACAGAGCCTGAAATGGCCTTAAGGACAGAGACAAATTTTATGAATATGACCAGTGTCACTTTATTCATTAATAACTTCGGGATGCTTTTACCTATCCGGCTGATTCTGAGATTGTTTTCTCGTGACATATTGAACTTTACATTTCTTGTAAAATGGAGTCGATACTCATAACGAATCTTTATGAAAAACACCAAAATAACATGACAAATTGTGAAAAAATGCATTTTTCCAACTTTGAAACCTTTCTGCTAATACAGAAAATAGTTATGCCACATAAATTATATATTAAATAGCATTAGCAACATGTCTACTTTATGTTGGCGGCATTTATTAAACTATATTTATTTTTTTTTAGACAATAGGAAGCTTAAAACATTAGCAGCAATTTTCCAAATTTTCTGTAAAATTTCAAAATCAGATATTTTTAGGGAGCTGTTCAGGTTCAAAGTGTATTTGAGGGGCCTGTATGTTAGAAAGCATCACAAAGCACCCCATTTCAGAAACTGCACCCCCCACACTCTGCAAATGCACATCCAGAAAGTTTTTTAACCCTTTAGGGGAGTCACAGAAATAAAAGCGAAGTGTGTAAGAAATTTGAAAATTTTTATTTTCTGTGCAGAGATTTTATTGTAATCCAATATCTTTCATAATGATAAACCTATTACCAGAGAAATGCACCCCAATATTTATTGCCCCGTTTCTGCAGTTAATAGAAATACCCCATATGTGGCCCTATTGTGCTATTTGACGCAACCACAAGCCTCAGATATAAGGGAGCGCCTAGTGAATTTCAACGCCTCCGTTATATTTGGTCATTTTTGACCGTACCACTTCAGGTTGGCAGAGGCTCTGGGGTGCCAAAACCTAAAAAACACCCCTAAAGTGACACCATTTAGAAAACTGCACCCCTCAAGGAATGTAACAAGGGGTGTGGTGAGCATTTCGACCCCACAGGTGCTTTGCAGATTTTCAGAACAATGTGGTGTAAAAAAGTCTAAAATTCTAAAAATTCTATTTTTTACACTAAAATGTTGTTCTAGCCTTCATTTTTCATTTTTACAAGGGGTTAAAGAAAAAAAACAACAACAAACATGTAGCGCAGTTTCTCCCGAGTACAGAATTACCCCACATGTGGACATAAAGTGCCAAGCGTGCGCAGGACGAGCCTCCAAAGGGAAGGAGCGCCAATTGGCCTTTGCAAGCTGGATTTTTTCTGGAATGGATTTCAAGGGTCATGTCGCATTTACAAAGCCCTCGTACTGCCAAAACACTGGAAACCCCCCACAAGTGACCCCATTCTGGAAACTTCACCCCTCAAGGAATCTAACAAGGAGTTCAGTAAGCATATGGACCCCACTGGTGACGGGCACAAATGTGGAACAATGTGACGTGAAAGGGAAAAATTTCATTTTTTCACTTCCACGGCACAAATGTGGCCATCATCAAGGGGTCCATATCCTCACTGCACCCCTTGTTAGATTCCTAGAGGGGTGTAGTTTCCAGAATGGGGTCACTTGTGGGGGGTTTCCAGTGTTTTGGCAGCACGAGGGCTCTGTAAATGCGACATGGCGTTCATCATCCATTCTGGCCACATCCAGCCTGCAAAATCCAAATGGCGCTCTTTCCCTTCGGAGGCTTGCCCTGTGCCCACATGGCGCTTTATGTCCACATGTGGGGTATTTACGGACTCTACTTTATGAATTGCTCTACACATTTTGTGTGTTTTTTTCTCTTTTAACCCCTTGTGAAAATGAAAAATTTAAGGCTAAACCAACATTATAGTGTAAAAAATGTAATATTTCATTTACACGCCATATTGTTCCACATTTGTGCCCGTCACCAGTGGGGTCCATATGCTCACTACACCCCTTGTTACATTCCTTGAGGGGTGTAGTTTCCTTAATGGGGTCACTTGTGGGGGGGTTCAACTGTCTTGGCAACACAGGGGCCTTTTAAATGCAACATGGCCCCTCGAAATCCATTCCAGCCAAATCCAGCCTCAACAAGCCAAATGGCGCTCCTTCCCTTTGGAGGCTTACCCTGCACCCGCATGGCGCTTTATGTCCACAAGTGGGGTATTTCCGCACTCAGGTGAAATTACTCTACACATTTAGTGTTTTTTTTTATCTTTTAACCCCTTGTGAAAATGACAAGATCAATGATTTAGTGTAAAAATTAAACATTTTTTACACTAAATGTTGGTCTAGCCTTGATTTTTTCCTTTTCCACAAGGGGTTAAAATAGAAAGTGAACACAAAATGTGTAGGGTAATTTCCCCCGAGTACAAAAATACCCCACATGTGGATATAATGGGCCATATGCTCAGAGGGCAAGCCACCAAAGGGACAGAGCGCCATTTAGAGGCTGGAATGGAGGAAGGAGGCCATGTCGCAATTAAAAAGCTCCTGTGCTGCCAGGACAGTAGAAACCCCCCACAAGTGACCCCATTATGGAAACTACACCCCATAAGGAATCCAACAAGGGGGTAAAGTGAGCATATGGACCCCACTGGTGTCGGGCACATAAGTGGAACATGTGCCATGAAAATAAAAAATACTTTTTTTTCATTTTCACGGCCCAAATGTGGCCGTCACCAGGGGGCCATATCCCCACTTCCCCTCTCGTTAGATTCCTTATGGGGTGTAGTTTCAAGAATGGGGTCACTTGTGGGGGGTTTCTACTGTCCTGGCCGCACAGAGGCTTTGTAATTGCATCATGGTATCCTCTAATGGGAATGGCGGCCATACCTACTTAGCTGGGGAAAAGGGACCATTCTAATTTATTTGGGGGTATTAGGCCAATTATTAGTTTATAAGATTGAAAATGACAGGTGTCCATCAAATTCAACCTGTGTTGATCCAGAGGAAGGCAAAAAACCCTTGTGAGGCAGACGACAGTAGCCTCATCACAGGGGAAAAATTCCTTCCTGACTCCATAATGGCGATCAGAATAATCCCTGGATCAACGTGACCCCTGAAATAGGAATAAGGGACAGAATTTAGATAATATAGAACTCCGATCACGTGTGGTGCGCCTTGAAGCGATCCAGTATGCAGAGGCCGGGTGATCAGGACAGGTGTCACACTGCAAAATGGTGTCCTTCCTGAGCCCCCTGTGACGCCACACTCTGCACTTCTTCTGGGGTCTCTCTTTCTCCAGTGTGGGGGACGTCACCTGGAAAATGTTGCCCTGGTGCGATACGGGGTCCTTTATATCCAGAAGCGCTGGGTCCGCTCCATGGCTGCTAAATATTAGGGCTCTATTACTGCTTCTGATATTTTTGGATCGTGACGCAAGCTACAGTAGCTCGGGCAGCGAGGGACCAGAGGAGGGGGTGCTGGTATAAAAGTTATCCCCGTACAGGTGGTAACCTTTATCCAGCAGTGGGAAATCAGTTCCCGAACGATCTCCCCACTAACTCGGAGGATGGGGGGGGGGGCATCTGGGGGCTGGATTTGGGTGTCCCTTCCTTCATACACTCTAAGGGTACGTGCACACTGCGGAATGGCGAAGGATAACCCTTTGTGCATTCCGCAGCTGGCACCCGCCGGCGGACTGATGGAGGCGCGCGTCTCCGCTCGTGTCACACTCCATTATATGCACGGGCGGATTCTGCCCTCTGTCCAAAGAATGAACGTGTTCATTCTTTGGACGGACAACGGAATCTGCCCGTGCATAGAATGGAGTCTTTAACACGGGTGGAGACAGGCGCCTCCATCAGTCCACCGGCGGGTGCCAGCTGCGGAATGCACAAAGGGTTATCCTTCGCCATTCTGCAGTGTGCACGTACCCTAAATCTGTAAGTGTACCCTGAGGTACTCTCGCAGAGTTAGTAGAATTTCACGCCATACCGTCATCTCTTATTGGGACGGTACTGGCGGAAAAGACGTGTCTGGGGGGCAGCGTACGCTACGCTACCCCCAGACACGTCACTGGATGATGAGGATGAATGGAGGAAAGAAGGATCCCCCCATTCATCCTCACTGGCTGTTTCAGTGTCGGAGGCAATAATAGCGTATGCGTCCGACACCGAAAACACCCTGGGGGCCATCTTTATACGGGGATTAGTATATGGGGTATGTAAATGTGTAGTGGTGTAGTGTAAAACTTTATTCCATGTAGTGTGGTGTAGTGTAGTGTTTTTTACGTGTTTTTTTGACAGTAAGAAAAAATATCCCTACGCCAAGAAAGGAGCTGCTGGCGGTAGCAGACAGTGGCGGTAGGATATAGGGGGGAAAAACGCCCCTACGCCAAAAAGGAGGAGTTGCTGATCAGCGGCGCACTAACATGCGATGCTGATCAGCACTCAGCGGCGTTAGGGCGCAAAAAAAGAAAAAAAAAAATTGGAAAAAAAAAAAAATCTTTTTAAGCAAGCAACTGATCAGTGAATGACATTCACTGATCAGCCGCTAGGGGGCAGTAGAGCGACGCTGCCGGAGATTGCCGAGACCCGCCGAAGCCGAGGACCCGAGCGTTTCCGAAGATTTCCGACGCTGGGCGACCGAACCCGGAAGTGAAGCGAAGAAGACGCGAGTACGGCGCGGACCGCAGATCTTCGCTCCGGACGCCCAGATCAGGTGAGTATGGTACACCTGCACCACACACACCTGTTCTGCACACCTCGGCTACCTAGCTGAGGGGTGCAGAATCCGACAAAACTGTTTTTTTACAGTTTGATCTCCATGATGGGCCGGCCGGTACTGGCCGGCCTATCACGGCGATTGTGGGGGTGGCATCGGCGCTATCTTTCCCCAGTACACTAATGGCGATTGGTGCTATCTCGGACAGCACCAATCGCCATTGCTTTCCGGGTCACTGGGTCACCGATGACCCGGAAAGCTGTTTTTATCTGCTATATGCTGATCTGTATTGAGCAGCATATAGCAGCGATCGTCGGCACGGGTGGGGTTAATCACCCCCCGTGCCGACGAGCAGAGATGGCCTGCTATACATTATAGCAGGCCATCTTCCCCGACCGCTGTGTGTGAACACACAGCGATCGGGGGAAACTTCGGGCGTAAGTATACGCCCGTTTGCGTTAAAGCCCACCCTGCGGGGGCGTATACTTACGCCCGATGTCGTTAAGGGGTTAAAGTAGAATTAAAGCTGTGTAGCCCCAAGGGGTCATGTCCCAAAGTTGACAGCTGCATCTGAATCCTTTATGCAGCCTCATCCCTGGTGTTTAGTGGGATGGATCGCCCCCCCCTTCCAGGGACGTTGTCCCTGAGGAGCGATCTACACATCCGGCAGTGTGAATATACTAGAAGTCCCCCCAGGGGGGCTTCTAGTATAAGTGTAAAATAAATAAATATAGTGTTGTTATTAATTAAAAAAAAACCTCCCCTAATAAAAGTTTGAATCACCCCCCTTTTCGCATGTTATAAATAAAAATAAATACATAAACATGTATAAACATCGCCGCGTGCGTAATCACCCGAATTATTAATTTATTTAATTTCTGATCTCACACGGTAAACGGTGTAAGCGCTAAAAAAATCACAAAGTGGAAAATTGTGCATTTTTGGTCGCATTAAATCCAGAAAAATTGTAATAAAAAGCGATCAAAAAGTCGCATATGCGCAATCAAGGTATCGATAGAAAGAACACATCATGGCGCAAAAAATGACACATCACACAGCTCCATAGACCAAAGGATAAAAGCGCTATAAGCCTGGGAATAGAGCGATTTTAAGGAACATATATTTGTTAACAATGGTTTGAATTTTTTACAGGTCATCAGATAAAAGAAAAGTTATACATGTTATATATCGTTGTTATCGTAACGACTTGAGAATCATGCATAACAAATCAGTTTTACCCCAGGGCGAATGGCGTAATAACAAATACCCCCCAAATAAACAGAATGCGTTTGTTTGTTTTTTCAATTTCACCACACATTTTTTTTTTTTTCTGGTTTTGTAAGGGCTCATGTGGGTTTCTAGGTAAACAAATGCAACTGCTATGGCCTTTTAACCCCTTGCCTCTGCAGCCTGTTTTGGCCTTAATGACCAGGGCCTATTTTTCAAATCTGACCTGTCTCTCTTTATGTAGTGATAACTCTGCGATGCTTTTAACTATCACGGCTATTATGAGATTGTTTTTTCGTGACATATTCCTCTATATGTTAGTGGTATACTTTTGATGATACACTCAGTAGTTTTTTGTAAAAAACACAACATTTGGGCAAAAATTAGAAAAAATTATATTTCTTCATATTCAAAATTTTCTTTTTCTGAGAAAAATGGTCATATCACATTAACTAATTATTATTGCAACATCTACAACATGTCTGCTTTATGGTGACGTCATTTGGTGAACGTTCTTTTACTTGTTAGGATGTTAGAGGGCTTTGAAATTTTGCAGCGATTTTTAAAATTTTCAGGAAAACTTCTAATTCTGATTTTATTAGGTACCAGTTCAGTTCTAAAGTGGATTCGTGGGGCCTGTATGTTAGTTACCCCCATAAATTCCTCCACTGTAAAAACTGCACCCCTCAAAGTATTCAAAGTAACATTTCATAAGTTTATTAACCCTTTAGGTGTTTTGCAAAAATGTAAGCAAGTTGGAGGGGAAATTTAAAATTTTCATTTTTTTTTGGCAGATATTCCATTTTAATCCATTTTTCCTCTAACACAGCAAATACTAACTGAGAAACGGAACTCAATATTTATTCCCCATGTTCCAATGTTTCTAGAAATCCCCCATATGTGGCCGCTGTCCGTCACCTGACTCAACCACAGGCCGCAGACATGACAGAGACCTGGTGAATTTTGGGGCCTTTTTTTATTTCAGGGTTATTTTGGCCATTATACCATGTCACAGAGGCCTTGCGGTGCCAACATATTTGTGTAAGACAAGTTTACGTTCCCATTGGTACCATTCGGAGGGACATGTGACACCCTGATGAATATTTATTTACATTTTTTTGAGGTGGTATGAATAAAAAAGACAATTTAGCAGCAGTTTTTGAGCTGTTTTTTCTACGCCGTTTACTATACGTCACATATGACATGGTATCATTATTCGTCAGGTTGGTACGATTACAGCGATATCGATGTTATATAGCTTTTGTTATAGTTTATGGCATTTATACTATAAATACTGTTTATGCCTTTCATATTGTAAGAGATGCAATATTTAAATTTTTTTGCTAATGGATTCATATATAGGATTTTTTTTGCGGCATAAGCTGACGTATTTAGTGGTACACTTTTTGGGTACATCTGTCGTATTGATAACTTTTTTCTATATTTTTTAGGGGGCGGGATTAACAAAAAATTGTCAATTTGGTTATTTATTTTTTTAATGGCATTGATTGGGCGGTATAATTAATGTAACGGGTTAATAGAAGGGGTCATTACGGACGTGGCGATACCAAATATATGTATCGTATTTATAGGGGATCATTTGTAAAGGGGTATGGGGAATGTGTATATTTATTTATTTATTTATTTAATTATTTATGTTTTTATTTAATTAATTATTTATGTATTTATTTAATTATTTATTTTAATTATTTATTTCTTTATGTATTTATTTGTGTTTGTGTTTTTTTCTGTCCACTTTTACAGGTATATATAATGCATTACAGCACATATGCTGTAATGCATTATATAGTGAATGACCTGTCATTCAAACGAACAGGGACTGGAGCGAGGGGAGGGACGGAAGCAAGGGGAGGTGAGGAGGGGCTGCAGAGGGATACAGGAGGGGGAGGGAGACAGGAGGAGGATCGATCGCACAGCTCCGGGAGGGGGGCGACACAGGGACCGGAGCGAGGGGAGGTGAGGAGGGGGCCGCAGAGGGAGACAGGAGGGGGGAGGAGGCTGAAAGCAGCGGCTGCGGGAGGAGGCAATGCGCCGCAGCCTCCTCCCGCCGCCCGATCGATCGCACGGCTCCAGGAGGGGGGCGGCACAAGGACCGGAACGAGGGGAGGGGGCCTGGAGGAGGCTGACAGCAGCGGCGGTGAGGGGAGGCAATGTGCAGCAGCCTCCTCCCGCTGCCCGATCGTCAGGAAGCACCAGATTTCCCCATAGACGCTGCGGTCGCAATTACCGCGGCGTCTATGGGGTTAACTGCCGGGGGGGGGAGCACAGCTCCTCTTCGGGCAGTGGCGGCGGGAGGAGGCTGTGTGAGACAGGCTTGTCCCGCCGCTGGATCTCATCTAGGGACAATGGAAGGAGGCAGGATGAGCATGACATCCAGGGACGTCATGATGCCTTCTGGCACTGCTTTTCATGATGTCCCTGGACGTCATATTGGGGGAAGGGGTTAAGCACAAGGAGGAAAAAAACGGAAGTGCAAAAATCTAAATTGGCTCTGTCTTTAAGGGGTTAAATTCCATTTAGACAAAAAATATAAAACCTCTCCTGAAAGAATACAGCACAAAATAAAAGAGAAATTATATAGATATTGAACCCTGAAAGGAACCCTCCCTTTCAACCTTCTTGCAAAATATTAAAAGAAGAAAAAAAAACCTCTCCTGAAATAAACCACCAAATAAAACATAAATTATAAAGAAATGTAGTCCATATAAAGAATCAACCCCCCTACCCTTTTTGGCGTCTTAAATTTAAATTTAATAGTGGGCCACAGTATGGTAAATTTCAAAGCGTGGTGAGTACAGAGTCCTGGTTGTGATGGACATGTGGGGCAATAAAAACGGGAATCACTCCTCCTTCCGTTCCTGGTACAAACTTTGCACCTTTTTTTGGGAATACCTTCAGGCGGCAGTGGCAGGGACAGGGTGTGGAAAGTGGCGCGCTGTGAGTCTGCGCACATTCTCACACTCAAAGGACTGCTAAAAGGCAGGGGAATCGAACAGGAGGCGCTCAATCACCTCCTCCTGAAATTGCAGAAATGTGAGCGCCCCCTGTGCCTTCTGATAAACAACGAAGGCGTTGTAAGTGGCAGTCTGAATAAGGTAGACTGCCACTTCTTGTACCAGGCTCTGGTTTTGCGCTTCACCAGGTATGGTTGCAGCGCCTGGTCTGACAAGTCCACACCACCCATGTAGTGGTTGTACTCGCAGACACAGCTTGGTTTAGTGCTCTCAGTGGTGGCCCTCCTCTCCCTTATCACCACTGAGGTGTCAGCGTGCAGGGTGGTAATCATGAAGACCTGCATCCTGTCATGCCACTTGACAGCAAGCGGGTTATCACTTGCCAGTGCAAATGATAGCCCCTTTCTACCCACTTGGACAGCAATTCAGGTGAGAGTCCTTCCCTGTTTTTTCGGACTGTCCCACAGGCCCCTGTATTTGCAGCATGCAGAAGTTTATATAGTGCTAAACTTGAATAAAAATTGTCGGTGTACAGATGGTAGCCTTTGTGGAGAAAAGATGCCATCAGCTCCCAGACAATTTTTCCACTGACGCCAACTGTATCTGGGCAGCCTGGGGGGTTTAGTTGGCGGTCCCTGCCCTTATACATAAAAAAATTGCAAGTTTAGCCTGTGGGGCTCTCGCACACCTTATAAACCTTTACTCCATACCTCGCCCTCTTGGATGGAATAAACTGGCGGAAGAAAAGGCGGCCTTTTAAATTCATCAGGGACTCATCCACTGCCAACTGTTTGTCAGGGGTGTACACACTGAGGAAGGTTTCTTTGAGGATGGATAATAGGGGTCTTTATTGTTGGAGGCGATCATAATTGGGATAATTTCTTGGGGGGCACTGTGTATTATCACTAAAATGCATGAAACGCATTATGGTCTCATAACGGGTGCGGACATCACTGCTGCAAATACAGGGGTACTATGTACAGCCCGGCCACTCCAGTACATGCGTATTGATGGCCTTTTAACTACCCCCATTAGAAGGGTCAAGAAAATGTAATTTTCTTAAAACCGCAAAAGTTATGGTCCAAGATCCAATCACCAATTTCACCAATGTCTTAGATGGCAGTGGTGACGGTGGAAGTAGCTTCCTCTCAGATGATACAGTGTGCTGCCCTCTGGGAGGGGGAATGTGATGTGTTTTCTGCCCTTTGGACAGACAAAGTTGATATCTTGCGTCCAGTAACTATGGTGCAGCTACACTTTATTGGCAATCCTATTTATGAAAGGAACAGATGCACTCCCTCGTTGCTTTTGAAAGAAGGAAGAGCTAAACGCGCTCTGTTTGGGTGTAAGCATCACAGTGTCGGACTGGGGTACCTAGGGCCCACCAGTAGAAGTGATCCAAGGGGCCACTAATGAAGAACCAATGAGAAATGACATGCTGATTTTGTTTTTCCATGTACTCAGCTGTATCTCTGTCCACTACTCCCTTTTGAATAAATGGGGTTGTGGCCCCACTTGTTGAAGTGCTAAAGAGGTCTTTAATGAGCTTGGTCCCAGGCCTCTACCAGGATACAGGATGTCATGGACCCAAGGATGGATATTGCTGTCCTGATTTGCACCCAAACTTTTCCCTAGAACAAGGGCATTCTTTTAGGAGAGATTCCTTTTTCTTCTGTGGCAAAGGAGACATATTACTTCTTGAATCTAGTTAGACCTTCTTAAAGGTGTTGGATGGGGCTTGGCAGAGTTCAGATCTCTCCTAAGTTTTAGAGGTGTAAATATGTCCTCTGAATCCAAGCAGCAAGAGCTGCTTTTGACTTGGCCATTATAAGAACGTTGTCAAGATAAGGGACTGTATTGATCCCTTCTTTTCTTAGATGGACTACTACCTCTTCCATCAGCTCATGAGCATGATAGAGGGAGTGGACCCTGTAACAACAGGACAAAGCAATGCAAAAGCAAGATCTGACTTCTTTTTATCACTGATCTCTGTTGGAATGGAATATTATGAAAATGTTAAGAAATAAGCAGCAAGGAAAATTCTGAAGACAACATGAATCAACTTGTGGTCTATAAATTCTTTATTGCTAAGATAAGATTCATACACCATCCCAGAGTTATTTAAATGTCAGATTTATTTGTCTTATAATCCTGCTGCCCGCTCTGATGTCTGTGTTTGTCTGAATAAGGATGGTTGGAGCCACGCAGAATGTTCCTGCCTCTGCCACCCTTTGGGTAGCTCCACCGTTCAGTCTGCCATTTACCTCTAAACTTTTTTTTTGCCTAACTGGGCTCACAAAGGGAGTTCTTTTTAACCAAATACTTTGTCCGAGATCTTTTGGTGATATTGGAAAGGAACATTGCTCTAACCACTCAGCCTGCCCTAACATGTAGATTGACCTTTGCACAGGTGACAGATCATAGAATAGAGTGTGGAGAAGGTTCATTGGGGGAGATTTATCAGACATGGTGTAAAGTGAAACTGGCTCAGTTGCCCCTAGCAACCAATCAGATTCCACCTTTCATTTTCCAAAGAGTCTGTGAGGAATGAAAAGTGGAATCTGATTGGTTGCTAGGGGCAACTGAGCCAGTTTCACTTTACACCATGTTTGATAAATCTCCTCCATTGTGTCTATGTCAATGGGGCTTGCCTCATTCAACATGGCTGTCCCGATATGTTCAAAAAAAGTATGATAAAAAAAAAATAGAAACAGATTAGAAAAAAAAAGAATTTCAGTATTTGATTCTTATCAGTACAAAATAAATTTAGGCAATACATTTACTTTAATAGAAGACAATATAACACTGTCTCCATCTAGTGGCTTACTAATGCATTGCAGTATTTTTCACTGGTGTTGTTAGCATAGTATCATTGCTGTAGTCTAAAATCTCATGCAGATATTAAAGGTAATTTTTCTACAAAGAAAATGTATGGCATATCATCATTACTGGGGTTATTTACTGGGTTTAGAACTAAGGAAGTGTATTGCTAACAAAGCACAATGACCGCTTCTGAGTTTTTCCTGTTTTTTACGGCTCTTTTTTTGACCTGATACTTTGCAGATACAGTAATATATCTGTTCTCAAACACAATCGGTTCTGGAAAGCTGATCCAGTACAGAGCAGTTCGAAAACCAAGCTGTGTGTTCCCATAGGGTGTGTTTAATTGGTTTGTACAGTCCATGGGTCAGGTGCAGAGCACCCAGCCCACAGAGTGTAGAGACTAGCCGCATGTAGTGTTGCATATTGCACCACTACTTACTGTAAAGTAGCAGGAATTTCCATCATGATAATGTAAATTCCTTTTCTTGACAGGTGTTCCCTGCAGCGGAGACGCAGGAGTAGGGCCGCTGTTTGAACTTGCTGCGCCGGCCGCTGTTAGAACTCGGCATCAAATTTAAACTGGCCTGCATCAAGTTCTAAAATGCCTGCCCCAGCTGACACTGCTGACACTGTTAGATGCTGTTAGGTGAAGAAAACACCTGGTACCTTATATATATTTGTTTGTGATTCCATAGCATGGAAAATGCTTTTATTCTCTGGTACAAAGAGTCAGAAAGGCTTCTACCTGCTCAATGGACACTTGGACTCTGAGTCTCCAGCAGGTTTAGGTATGGGATGGGGAGTTACAAATTAGTGAACATAATGTGTACATACATATTACATACAAATATGCACAATATATACACACGCATCATACAGAGATATAAAGAAATGCACATTACCTATATGCATACATAGTAAACACACACACACGCACGATACATACATCAAATTCTTAGGGATTTCATGAAATCCCTGATTTTATCATTTCCCTGCAACATATAAATGATGTATATTTATGGTGGTGTCCATGCTGCTATGATATGCTATGATTGGTGTGACCCTGTCACTTGAAAAAAACTTTTGACAAACCTTGCGATGCATGTTTTTTCCACTGCTCCATCCTACTTGCGCTCATTGTGCAGGTGATAGATCTGTGTAGCAGGCAGATGTCCAGCTTTATGACTCTGAAATATGTGATGGATCCCCAACTCCCAAGCATAATAAGTTCAACCAAAGAATGCAAAATAAAGACACAACACATTGTAATCAGGTGTCAAAGGGTCTCAATTTTATTCAAAATTACATGACACCGAAAATGGCAGACCCACGACTCACGAAGAGTCACTCTCCAGCACTCAGGCGAGGAAAAACCCCCTGTGGGGGAAACCTTGGGGGGGCCATGGCTGGAGAGTTGCCCCTCCCCTGGGCTTAGAGGGTAATACCATACTATAAATATGATGAACTGGATCTGTCACCTCATTGATGGCTAGGCAGATGCATCTCTTCTCCCTCACAGATCCAGGTCCACTTCTCAAGAAGGTGGCGACTTGATGAAGGGGTAGTCTAAAGCAGACCATCCCTTTTCCCCTGCTAGAACCTCCAAATTCCATCAAGGGTAGGGGGCAGAAAAGTATTTAAGCTCAAGGTCCTCTGGCGCATCCAAGATGGCACTGATCAGGGCACGGTGCATTGCTTTATGGAACCTTCTTTATGACATAAGCACTTGTCATCACAGTGCACGGTTGCCATGGTTACTGCAGGTAAACACATCTGAAGCATTAACCCCTAGACGACCCTGGACGTAGGGTTACGTCATGGAAGTCTGTCCCCAGACGACACATGACGTAACCTTACGTCCTGGGTCTTTTTCCCGCTATGAAGCGCGCTCCGGAGCGGAGCGCGCTTCATAGCAGGTGGGGGCCGGCTGCAATCAGCAGCCGGGACCTCACCGGTAATGACACGCTGCAGCGATCGCGCTGCCGCGTGTCATTAACCCCTTAAACGCCGCGATCGCGGCGCGACCGCGGCGTTTAAGTGTTAGTGACCGGGGGAGTCCCCTGTCACTTACCGATCGGGACCCCCGCAGTGTGACTGCGGGGGTCCCGATCGTTGAAACGGACTGCCGGAGGTCTCTTACCTGCCTTTGTGCGGTCCGATCGGCGATCTGCTACACTGAGCCTGCACAGGCAGGCTCAATGAGCAGATCACCGATAACACTGATCAATGCTATGCCTATGGCATAGCATTCATCAGTGTAAAAATCAAAGTACTGGATGTAAAAGTCCCCCAAAGGGACTTCAAAAGTGTAAAAAAAAAAAAGTTCAAAACACCAACACACAACCCCAAAACCCCTCCCCCAATAAAAGTCTAAATCACCCCCCTTTCCCATTATATAAATAAAACATATAACAATAAATAAATAAATAGATAAACATATAATATACCGTAGCGTGCGTAATTGTCCGATCTATTAAAATATAATAAGCGTCATTGCGAACGGTAAACGGCGTACACGAAAAGAGGGGAAAAAGTGCGCGGATTACCGATTTTATATTACATTATATATTAAAAAAAATCAATAAAAAGTGATCAAAACGTCCGATCTTCACAAATATGGTATTAATAAAAACTAGAGATCATGGCGGAAAAAATGACACCCCATACAGCCCCGTAGGTGAAAAAATAAAACCGTTATAAGCGTCACAATAGGCCCATTTTATTAATATTTAATTGCCAAAAAAAAGGATTTCATAAAAAAAATACATATACAACATTAGAGAATCTGTGTAACCTGCATATGGTTGTGTTCGGGCTGACCTATAGAATAATAGTGTCATGTCGCTGTTACCATATACTGCATTACGTAGACACAGGAGCCCCCCAAACGTTACCATATTGCATTCTTTTTTACGATTTCACCTATTTATATCTTCATAAATAATATATTTGGAATTCCATCATACATGTTATGGTAAAATGAATGACGCCATTACAAAGTACAACTATTCCTGTAACAAACAAGCACTTACATGGCCTGTAGATAGAAAACTGAGAGTGCTGGAGCTCTTAGAAGGAGAGGAGGGAAAAACGAAAGCACTAAGATCAAAATTTGCGCGGTCCACTGGGTCATTTTGGGCCTGGTCCTCAAAGGGTTAAAGAGTCACTGTCGTATTTTTTTTTTTAATTTCGCCTTTAATGACTGGCGATGTGCTTTACTGCAGAGGTCACTAAACACACTTGTGACCAAGCAAACAGCTTATGGTTAGGCCACACTAAGAGCACTAAATAATATGGTTTGATGTTGCCCATAGCAACCAATCACTGCTCAGCTTTTGTTTCTCAGATTGCTCTGGTAAAACTGTACTTGGTTGCCATGCACAACTTGGGCAGTCTAACTTTCCCATAGCAACCAATCAAAGCTCAGCTTTAATTTTATAAGAGCTTGTTAATATATGAAAGGTGATCTGTGATTGGTTGCTATAGGAGAATCAGACTGTGTTTTGTCTCTGGCAGATTGATAAAGCTGCTCCATTGCTGGAAAATTTATGATGATGATGATGACTGAAAGCACATGACATAAAGCTTTCCCATAATGCTTTGCAGTCAGCCCTTCATCCATACCTCCCAACTTTTTGGAGGGACACTTGTGGTTCACAGACATTTCTATACACTACAGTTCCCAGCATTTCCGATTTCACTCAGTTTAGAATCCACTGGTATACGGTTATATACGGTGATTTGGGAACATGAAGGAGACGGCTGACAATCTGATGTACTTGTGAGTTGAAAGGGTGGGCAAAGAGTATTATTATTAAAGCTGTTGAAATGAATAGACAAGGAGGGTATCCTTACCTGTATATTTATGATGCGATTTGGTTGGTGAACTCCCAAGTCTCTCAATAAGTTTACCAATCAAAATTCATGTTAAAAATGCAACAGATATATGCGTTGTGTGAAATAGCCTTCTCCCAGAAACAGCTCCACTCCTGTCTATAGGGTAGCTCTTCCTTAGTGATATCCAATATCCACCGACCTCCTGCAGCTCCTCCAGCTGTCCCATATATGGCTGGTGGATCACCCGCTCAGCCAATCACTGACTGGGGATGGACACCGCTGTAGTCATTGAATGGCTGAGCAGGCAGTCCAGTCCATCAGCCGAGTATGTGACATTGCAGCTAAAGAAGCTAGGGCTTTGACATACTGTACATGGAACCCGGTCGAAAATGACTTCCAGCAGCTGTGGGAGAGAGAGCTGCAGGGGCACGGGGACTGGTGAGTATAGCTTCTTTATTATTTTCCCGCACACCCCTGCCTGTCATTTGTTAGTTTTACAAGACTTCTCCTTTAAAGGGAATCTGTCAGCTCTAATGCGTGTTCCCCACTGCTGACGCTGTTAGCTCCTGAATAGCTACAAGCTAGAAAGTCTCCTCTCTCTTCCCTTCCTGCTTAATTGACACCCAGAAGCTGAGTCCTCAGCAGGTTTAGGTGTGGAAGGGGGAGTTACAAGTGAGTGCACATAACATGTACAGTACATATCATATACAAATATGCACAATACATAGATATAAAGAAATGCACCTATAACTATCACCTATATCCATACATAGAACACACCATACACAGCTATAAAAAAATTACATATATATATATATATATATATATATATATATATATATATATATATGAAAAAAAGGGGTCAGTGGAGCCTCAGTTACGAGTCTCAAAACACGGGAATAGCCAGATATCCCTCTCTCCAGAGAAGGAAGCCCATTGCCAAGGGGTGCCTCCTAGTGGGGAGAGCACCAAACCACCCTGATACATAGTCCCTCAGGTCCTCACTCTGTTGCGAGCTTTAGGACCTAAATAGGGAAACACCAGGGTGGCCCCTGTGAGTCAAAGTCTAACTCTCTGGCGAGTATAACGACATAAGACAAGGGTTACCAAGGCCAGGCATCCATCCACAGACTGCAGTTTCGGGGTATTTGCCCCTCGTCAGTGTGGAGCAGGATTCTGGTTACTGGGGCAATGATGAATAGACCAACAAAACACAACAATCACTGAACTCAGGGAGAACAGCGAAAAATTCCAATGGAGTACCCATTTACGAGTCTCCATTGATTGCCCCATACAAAATTTAAATATGCAAAAAAGGGGTCCGTGGAGCCTCAGTTACGAGTCTCAAAACACGGGAATAGCCAGATATCCCTCTCTCCAGAGAAGGAAGCCCATTGCCAAGGGGTGCCTCCTAGTGGGGAGAGCACCAAACCACCCTGATACGTAGTCCCTCAGGTCCTCACTCTGTTGCGAGCTTTAGGACCTAAATAGGGAAACACCAGGGTGGCCCCTTTGAGTCAAAGTCTAACTCTGTGGCGAGTATAACGACATAAGACAAGGGTTACCAAGGCCAGGCATCCATCCACAGACTGCAGTTTCGGGGTATTTGCCCCTCGTCAGTGTGGAGCAGGATTCTGGCTACTGGGGCAATGATAAATAGACCAACAAAACACAACAATCACTGAACTCAGGGAGAACAGCGAAAAATTCCAATGGAGTACCCATTTACGAGTCTCCATTGATTGCCCCATACAAAATTTAAATATGCAAAAAAGGGGTCCGTGGAGCCTCAGTTACGAGTCTCAAAACACGGGAATAGCCAGATATCCCTCTCTCCAGAGAAGGAAGCCCATTGCCAAGGGGTGCCTCCTAGTGGGGAGAGCACCAAACCACCCTGATACGTAGTCCCTCAGGTCCTCACTCTGTTGCGAGCTTTAGGACCTAAATAGGGAAACACCAGGGTGGCCCCTGTGAGTCAAAGTCTAACTCTGTGGCGAGTATAACGACATAAGACAAGGGTTACCAAGGCCAGGCATCCATCCACAGACTGCAGTTTCGGGGTATTTGCCCCTCGTCAGTGTGGAGCAGGATTCTGGCTACTGGGGCAATGATAAATAGACCAACAAAACACAAAAATCACTGAACTCAGGGAGAACAGCGAAAAATTCCAATGGAGTACCCATTTACGAGTCTCCATTGATTGCCCCATACAAAATTTAAATATGCAAAAAAGGGGTCCGTGGAGCCTCAGTTACGAGTCTCAAAACACTGGGCTTCCTTCTCTGGAGAGAGGGATATCTGGCTATTCCCGTGTTTTGAGACTCGTAACTGAGGCTCCACGGACCCCTTTTTTGCATATTTAAATTTTGTATGGGGCAATCAATGGAGACTCGTAAATGGGTACTCCATTGGAATTTTTCGCTGTTCTCCCTGAGTTCAGTGATTGTTGTGTTTTGTTGGTATATATATATATATATATATATATTACACACACACACAGAGAATACACACATCTACACCTCTACAAAGACACAACATATACACATAGATAATACACACACATGTCCACACACACATACAGTATTTACCCCTGGTACAGGAAAGCACCAGGTACAGCTCACATGCTGTCAGATTTTCACATGCTGTGGCCCCAGGGCCACACTGTGCATCCTGCAGCCCCTTTCCCTCCTCTCTTCCTATGTCCCGACTGCCAGCAGCAGCACATAGAGCAGATAGAGGTAGCCTGAGAGGAGAAGGTGGTGGAGGGTCCCAGGGGAGAGGAGAAGGGCTGTGCTAAATCTGCACACTACCTGCTGCTGCTTGTCACTTCCTGTCTCTCTATAATATGATGAAACCCCAGGTTACTAGATGAAAACAGGAAGTAATAATTATAATATTTATTTGTGTAGCACCAACAGATGAAAGGCATGTGCAGCAGTGTTGGTGTATTATATGTCATCCTGGAGCTGCAAAAAAAGGGAGGCCCACCTCGTATTTAGGGGCCCACCGGGGGATTCCCCTGCTCCCCTGTGGGCCAGTCCAAGCCTGATCTGGAACCAAGATCTGTACTGTACTTAAGTATAGCCAGAGTCACTTACCATACCCTCTAAAGTGTGCACCACAGATCTTAATGGTTCTCCCATGTAATTTTTCAGTGGCAGACTTCTTTTTTTACTGTTGCAGTTGGTCCCTATTAAAGGAGAACTCCAGAGGCATGAAGGAAAAAAAAAACAACAACACAGACACACTTTTTATACTGACCATCCCTCCGGCAGTGATCGCTGCTTGAATCTCTCTCCGGCTGTGTCCCTGTCAGCATCTTAGAAACTCCCTCACTTCCGGGTTCCAGTGAAGTGAATGAGAGAGAAAAGTCTACTGGTGCGCATGCACACCAGCAGCCTTTTCATTGGCCTGAGTGCATCACATGGCTTCCAGCATGCTTAGCCAATCAGGGCTGAGCAAACTGGATGCCATGTGATGCACTCCAGCCAATAAAAAGGCTGCTGGTGAGCAAGTGACTGGGTATTGGGAACAAGTGCAAAAATGAAAATTAGCGCTATCCTTAAGGGGTTAAAGGGGCATTCCAGCAAAAATATTTGTTTCAAATTAACTGGTTTCAGAAAGTTATATAGATTTGTAATTTACTTCTATTTAAAAAAGTGTCCCCATACTTATCAGATGCTGTATGTCCTGCAGGAAGTGGTGTATTCTTTTCACTCCAACACTGTGCTCTCTGCTGACATCTCTGTACATGACAGGAACTGTCCACAGTAGGAGAGGTTTTCTATGGGTAATTGCTACTGCTCTGGACAGTTCCTGTCACAGATAAAGGTAGGGGAGAGAGCACTGTGGGTGGGCTCATGCACACTGAGCAAAAGAGGCGAATTTTCGAGCGGATTCTGCACGAAATTCAGCTTGTTTAAATTGAGCAATACATTTTTCAATTGTTTTCAATGGGCTTTGCGCTTTGCTTTTCACACAGTGGAATTTAGGCCCGTAATTTTCTGTTGCGGATCTGCTTTCCGCTTAAAGTGACATGTTACTTCTTTTGGCAGAATCCGCTAGGGTAATCCTATAGAAGTCAATGGGGCTTGAATTCTGCTTAACCCCTTAACGACCGCGGGCGTAAGCGCAAACGGGCGTCCCTGGAAGGGGAGGGGGGCGATCCATCCCACTAAACACCAGGGATGAGGCTGCATAAAGGATTCAGATGCAGCTGTCAACTTTGGGACATGACCCCTTGGGGCTACACAGCTTTAATTCTACTTTAACCCCTTAACGACATCGGGCGTAAGTATACGCCCCCGCAGGGTGGGCTTTAACGCAAACGGGCGTATACTTACGCCCAATGTTTTCCCCGATCGCTGTGTGTTCACACACAGCGGTGGGGGAAGATGGCCTGCTATAATGTATAGCAGGCCATCCCTGCTTGTCGGCACGGGGGGTGATTAACCCCTCCCGTGCTGACGATCGCCGCTATTGGCTGATCAATTCAGATAAGCATATGGCGGCAATCTGCAGCTTTCCGGGTCACCGGTGACCCGATGGCCCGGAAAGCAATGGCGGTCGGTGCTGTCCGAGGACGACACCGACCGCCATTACTGTTAAAAGTAACGGTGGCCACGGTGCCACGTCCCGATCGCCGGGACCGATATAAGTACCCCATGAAAGGGTTAAATACCTGCTGTGGACACCTCAGCTAGGTAGCTGAGGTGTCCAGAGCAGGTATTGACCCATACTCACCGGATCCAGCGTCCCGATCGCGTCTTCCGGGTTCCCAATGCGACTTCCGGGTCCCGAACGCGTCTTCGTCGGCGTCTTCGTCTTTTTCCGGTGGTCCCCATCGGTAATCATCGGCTCCAGCGTCGTCAAACTTCGGCTTTTTCCGGAATTGGCGTTCTACTGCCCCCTAGCGGCTGATAAGTGTATATAATACACATATCAGTAGCTATAGGGTTGAAGAAAGATTTTTTTTTTTTTTTCCCAATTTTTTTTTTTCTATTTTCCGCACCCTATCGCCGCTGAGTGCTGATCAGCATTGCACGTAAGTGCGCCGCTGATCAGCAACTCCTCTTTTTTGGCGTAGAGTGTTTTTTTCCTATATCCTACAGCCACGGTCTGCTTATAAGTGCCGCACATAAGTGCGGCATTTATCAGCAACTCCTTTCTTGGCGTAGTTTTTTTTTTATACTTAATGTTAAAAAAACATGTAAAAAACACCATTACACTACACGGAATAAAGTTTTACACTACACCACTACATACCCCATATACCAATCCCCGTATAAAGATGACCCCCAGGGTGTTTTCGGTGTCGGACGCATACGCTATTATTGCCTCCGACACCGAAACAGCCAGTGAGGATGAATGGGGAGTCCTTTGTTCCTCCATTCATCCTCATCCTCATCATCCAGTGACGTGTCTGGGGGTAGCGTAGCGTACGCTGCCCCCCAGACACGTCTTTTCCGCCAGTACCGTCCCAATAAGAGATCACGGTATGGCGTGAAATTCTACAAACTCTGTGAGAGTACTTCAGGGTACACTTACAGATATAGGGTACGTGCACACTGCGGAATGGCGAAGGATAACCCTTTGTGCATTCCACAGCTGGCACCCGCCGGCGGACTGATGCAGGCGCGTGTCTCCACCCGTGTCATAGACTCCATGTTATGCTTGGGCGGATTCCATCGTCCGTCCAAAGAATGAACACATTTGACGGAGAGCGGAATCCGCCCGTGCATAGAATGGAGTCTATGACACGGACGGAGACGCGCGCCCGCATCAGTCTGCCGGTGGGTGCCAGCTGCGGAATGCACAAAGGGTTATCCTTCGCCATTCCGCAGTGTGCACGTGCACTTAGAGTGTATGAAGGAAGGGACACCCGAATCCAGCCCCCGGATGCCCCCTCCCCCCCCCCCATCCTCTGAGTTAGTGGGGAGATCGTTCGGGAACTGATCTTCCCACTGCTGGATAAAGGTTACCACCTGTACGGGTGATAACTTTTATACCAGCACCCCCTCTTCCGGTCCCTCGCTGCCCGAGCTACTGTAGCTTGCGGCACGATCCGAACATATCAGAAGCAGTAATAGAGCCCTAATATTTAGCAGCCATGGAGCGGACCCAGCGCTTCTGGATATGAAGGACCCCGTATCGCACCAGGACAACATTTTCCAGGTGACGTCCCCCACACTGGAGAACGGGAGACCCCAGAAGAAGTGCAGAGTGTGGCGTAACAGGGGGATCAGGAAGGACGCCATTTTCCAGTGTGACGCCTGTCCTAATCACCCCGGCCTCTGCATACAGGATCGCTTCAAGGCGTACCACACGTCATTGGGGTTCTACATTATCTAAATTCTGTCCCTTATTCCTATTTCAGGGGTCACGTTGATCCGGGGATTATTCTGATCGCCATTATGGAGTCGGGAAGGAATTTTTTCCCTGTGATGAGGCTACTGTCGTCTGCCTTACAAGGGTTTTTTGCCTTCCTCTGGATTAACACAGGTTGAGTTTGATGGACACCTGTCATTTTCAACCTTATAAACTAATAATTGGCCTAATACCCCAAATAAATTAGAATTGTCCCTTTTTCCCCAGCTAAATAGATATGGCTGCCATTCCCATTAGAGGATGCCATGATGCAATTACAGAGCCTCTGTGCGGCCAGGACAGTAGAAACCCCCGACAAGTGACCCCATTCTGGAAACTACACCCCATAAGGAATCTAACAAGGGGGGCAGCGGGGATATGGCCCCCTGGTGACGGCCACATTTGGGACGTGAAAATGAAAAAAATTGTATTTTTTATTTTCACGGCACATGTTCTACATATGTGCCTGTTACCAGTGGGGTCCATATGCTCACTGCACCCCTTGTTAGATTCCTTATGGGGTGTAGTTTCCAGAATGGGGTCACTTGTGGGGGGTTTCTACTGTCCTGGCAGCACAGGAGCTTTGTAATTGCGACATGGCCTCCATCCTCCATTCCAGCCTCTAAATGGCGCTCTGTCCCTTTGGTGGCTTGCCCTGTGCCCATATGGCACATTATGTCCACATGTGGGGTATTTTCGTACTCAGGGGAAATTACCCTACACGCTTTGCGTTTATTTATTTTTTTAACCCCTTGTGGAAATGGAAAAAAATCAAGGCTAGACCAACATTTGGTGTAATTTGTTTTAAATTTTTACTCTAAATCATTAATCTTGTCTTGATTTTTTCATTTTCACAAGGGGCTAAAAAATAAAAAAAACACAAAATTTGTAGAGCAATTTCCCCTGAGTACGGAAATACCCCACATGTGGACATAAAGCGCCATGCGGGTGCAGGGTAAGCCTCCAAAGGGAAGGAGCGCCATTTGGTTTTTTGAGGCTGGATTTGGCTGGAATGAATTTCGAGGGGCCATGTTGCATTTAAAAGGCCCCTGTGTTGCCAAGACAGTTGAAACCCCCCACAAGTGACCCCATTATGGAAACTACACCCCTCAGGGAATGTAACAAGGGGTGTAGTGAGCATATGGACCCCACTGGTGACGGGCACAAATATGGAACAATGTGGCGTGAAAATGAAATATTAAATTTTTTACACTATAATGTTGGTCTAGCCTTGAATTTATTATTTTCACAAGGGGTTAAAAGAGAAAAAAACACACAAAATGTTTAGAGCAATTTCCCCCGAGTCCGTAAATACCCCACATGTGGACATAAAGCGCCATGTGGGCGCAGGGCAAGCCTCCGAAGGGAAGGAGCGCCATTTGGATTTTGGAGGTTGGATTTGGCTAGAATGGATGATGAACGCCATGTCGCAGTTATAGAGCCCTTGTGCTGCCAAGACAGTGGAAACCCCCCACAAGTGACCCCATTCTGGAAACTACACCCCTCAAGGAATCTAACAAGGGGTGCAATGAGGATATGGACCCCTTGATGACGGGCACATTTTTGCCGTGAAAGTGAAAAAATGAAATTTTTCACTTTCACGTCACATTGTTCCACATTTGTGCCCGTCACCAGTGGGGTCCATATGCTCACTGCACCCCTTGTTAGATTCCTTGAGGGGTGTAGTTTCCAGAATGGGGTCACTTGTGGGGGGTTTCCAGTGTTTTGGCAGCACGAGGGCTCTGTAAATGCGACGTGGCCCTTGAAATCCATTCCAGTAAAATCCAGCTTGCAAAGGCCAATTGGCGCTCCTTCCCTTTGGAGGCTCGTCCTGCGCCCCCTTGGCACTTTATGTCCACATGTGGGGTATTTCCGTACTCGGGAGAAACTGCGGTACATGTTTTGTGTTTTTTTCTTTCTTTTATCCCTTTGTGAAAATGAAAAATTGAAGTCTAGAACAACGTTTTAGTGTAAAAAATACTTTTGTCTTTTTTCACGCCATATTGTTGGGAAAATCTGTGAAGCACCTGTGGGGTCCAGATGCTCACCGCACCCCTTGTTACATTCCTTGAGGGGTGTAGTTTTCTGAATGGTGTCCCTTTAGGGGTGTTTTTTACGTTTTGGCACCCCAGAGCCTCTGCCAAGCTGAAGTGATACAGTCAGAAATGACCAAATATAACGGAGCCATTGAAATGCACTAGGCGCTCCCTTATATCTGAGGCTTGTGGTTGCGTCAAATAGCGCAATAGGGTCACATATGGGGTATTTCTATAAACTGCAGAAACGGGGCAATAAATATTGGGGTGCATTTCTCTGGTAATAAGTTTATAATTATGAAAAATATTGGATTACAATAAAATCTCTGCACAGAAAATTAAAATTTTCAAATTTCTTACACACTTAGCTTTTATTTCTGTGACTCCACTAAAGGGTTAAAAAACTTTCTGGATCTGCTTTTGCAGAGTTTGGGGGGTGCAGTTTCTGAAATGGGGTGCTTTGTGGGGCTTTCTTACATACAGGCCCCTCAAATACACTTTTAGGCTGGATTCACACGCTGTAACTGTGCGGCTGTATTTTTTATGCGGCTGTAAATGTGCGGGTGAAACTCCGGCCGTGGGAAAAAATAGACATGCGGCTCAAAACATACGGTCATTTACTTGGAAATCTGGTTCAACTAAAAATAACAAATAAAATGTTAAGAAAGTGATGGAAACACCTCTGGATGCATCTGGGAAAGCAGGGAACACAGTTTACATGAATCGCTATTACCGGGGTTTGCGATCCTCTGCAGTATAGCCGATGTCTCTCATGGTTAATATATTGAATTAATAAAACACATTTTCTGTCTAATAAAGTCCCTTTTATTGTTCAATAATTAAATGTAAACGATTCCATCATTTTGCAATTAAATATACTGTTAAAATAAATATATATATAAATAAATGTATATTTATATATATATTTATTTTTTGACAGTATATTTAATTGCACAATGATGGATTCGTTAGAATTAAATTATTGAACAAAGAAACTGTATTTATTTAAACGAAAATGTGTTTTATTCATGAAATATTAATTAGTACAGAAAGCTCTATTAGCCGGTAATTCATATGCCGGCAATAGAGCATTCTGTACTAATCATCACTTTACTTTAATGAAAACATCAAATGTTTCTTCTAATTATGTTATGACAATAACATTATTAGAAGAAACATTTAGAATTATATGTGCGCTCAGCTGATTGGCTGTTCGGCTGAGCGCACATATAATGAGCCGGTCCGCAGCACAGTGACTTCATTGTGCTGCGGACCAGCGAAGAGGACACATCGGGGTGAGTATAGAGCTCTCCCCACCCCCTCCCCGGCACTGCACCCCTCCCAGCAAGGAAGGGGGGGTCAGTTAACCCCTTCCTTGCTGGGATGGGTGCAGTCTGCCATCAGTCTGGCCCCCAGGGGGTTAAGGGGGATGCAATACATCCTCCCTTAACCCCTTGGGGGCCAGACTGTAAGCAGCGATCTGTAAAGATGCTGCATACTGTAAGGTGGACAACACCGCTCACAATGATGGGTGTTGTGCTCCTGTTTGTGTGTTTTTTGTGTGTTTCTCCCTTTTTGTTTTTCAGATATCGGTATCCTGTGGATTACGTCGGATTCCGTGGACTACGTCGATGACCAGCGGTTGTTCTTTGAATTTTTTAAATAAAATGGTCAATGAGGGGTGTGGGGGTGTTTTTATTTGAATAAAAAAATGTGTAAACTTGTGTCTTGTCTTTATTTCTTTACTTTTTAGACTTAGTAGTGGAAGCCGTCTAATAGACGGAATCCATTACTAAGTTGGGGCCTAGTGTTAGCCGGTATAAAATGGCTAACACTAACCCCCCATTATTACCCCAGTACCCAATGCCACCAGGGGTACTGGGAAGAGCCGGGTGCCAGTGGTCCCGGAGCGTCAATATTGGCGCTCCTGGACCGGGCGGCAGCAGGCTGGTAAGATTTAGGCTGGGGAGGGCCTAAACCAATGGCTCTTCCCACCCTGGTGTTACCAGGCTGCTGTCGTTTGGTTTTTAACCCGGCTGGTTATAAAAATAGGGGGGACCCTATGCAAATTTTTTTTTAAATAAATAAATAATTAAAAAAAAACGCATAGGGTCCCCCCTATTTTTATAACCAGCCGGGTTAAAAACCAAACGACAGCAGCATGGTAACACCAGGGTGGGAAGAGCCATTGGTTTAGGCCCTCCCCAGCCTAAATCTTACCAGCCTGCTGCCGCCCGGTCCTGGAGCGCCAATTTTGACGCTCCGGGACCACTGGCACCCGGCTCTTCCCAGTACCCCTGGTGGCATTGGGTACTGGGGTAATAATAGGGGGTTAGTGTTAGCCATTTTATACCGGCTAACACTAGGCCCCAACTTAGTAATGGATTCCGTCTATTAGACGGCTTCCACTACTAAGTCTAAAAAGTAAAGAAATAAAGACAAGACACAAGTTTACAAATTTTTTTATTCAAATAAAAACACCCCCACACCCCTCATTGACCATTTTATTTAAAAAATTCAAAGAACAACCGCTGGTCATCGACGTAGTCCACGGAATCCGACGTAATCCACAGGATACCGATATCTGAAAAACAAAAAGGGAGAAACACACAAAAAACACACAAACAGGAGCACAACACCCATCATTGTGAGCGGTGTTGTGCACCTTACAGTATGCAGCATCTTTACAGATCGCTGCTTACAGTCTGGCCCCCAAGGGGTTAAGGGAGGATGTATTGCATCCCCCTTAACCCCCTGGGGGCCAGACTGATGTCAGACTGCACCCATCCCAGCAAGGAAGGGGTTAACTGACCCCCCCTTCCTTGCTGGGAGGGGTGCAGTGCCGGGGAGGGGGTGGGGAGAGCTCTATACTCACCCCGATGTGTCCTCTTCGCTGGTCCGCAGCACAATGAAGTCACTGTACTGCGGACCGGCTCATTATATGTGCGCTCAGCCGATCAGCCAATCAGCTGAGCGCACATATAATTCTAAATGTTTCTTCTAATAATGTTATTGTCATAACATAATTAGAAGAAACATTTGATGTTTTCATTAAAGTAAAGTGATGATTAGTACAGAATGCTCTATTGCCGGCATATGAATTACCGGCTTATAGAGCTTCCTGTACTAATTAATATTTAATGAATAAAACACATTTTCTTGGAAATAAATTCAGTTTCGTTTGTCAATAATTTAATTCTAACGAATCCATCATTGTGCAATTCAATATACTGTCAAAAAATAAATATATAGATAAATATACATTTATTTATATATCTATTTTTTTTAACAGTATATTTAATTGCAAAATGATGGATTCGTTAGAAATAAATTATTGATCAACGAAAGTGTCTTGATTACAAATAAAATGTCTTTGATTAATTTAATATATTAACTATTAGAGGCATCGGCATTCGGCATCATTGCCGGCTATTTTTGAAGTACTCCGTACGGACCGCCTGTCAATCCTCGGCCGCATGTCCAGCCGCAAATAATGGTCTTGTTCATTTTTTACGGATCCGTTTACGATAGGGCCGTAGATTCATACATAGTGTGCACTGTGCAGCCGCATATCCTATACTTCCCAGCATACACACGAACCACCAAAAATACCGCCGCACAATTACAGCCGCAAATACAGCCGCACTCTTACAACGTGTGAATCGAGGGTTAACCTGAACAGATCCCTAAAAATATCTGATTTTGAAATTTTACTGAAAATTTGGAAATTTGCTGCTAATGTTTTACGCTTTCTATTGTCTAAAAAAAATGAAATATAGTTTAATAAATGCTGCCAACATAAAGTAGACATGTTGCTAATGCTATTTAATATATAATTTATGTGGCATAACCATTTTCTGTATAAGCAGAAAAGGTTTAAAGTTGGAAAAATGCATTTTTTTACAATTTTTCACGTCATTTTGGTTTTTTTCATAAAGATTTGTTATAAGTATCGACTCCAATTTACAAGAAATGTGAAGTACAATATGTCACGAGAAAACAGTCTCAGAATCAGCCGGATAGGTAAAAGCATCCCGAAGTTATTAATGAATAAAGTGACACAGGTCATATTCATAAAATTTGCTCCGGTCCTTAAGGCCATTTTAGGCCCGGTCCTTAAGGGGTTAAAATTCAGCTTGAAGACTGGAGATTTTTAAATAGAAGTAAATTACCAATCTATTTAACTTTCTGAAACCAGTTGTTTTGAAAGAATCAGATTTTCGCTGGAGTACCCCTTTAAGGGTGAAGATGAGCTCAGGCTCCTCAACCTGGTTTAGCCCTAAGCCAAATCCAAAACAAACCATTCGATTTAACCCCTTGGCAGGGGGCATCTTCCATTGAATATTTAGAAGCTCTGAACTATTTGTGTATATTTCTGTGAAATTTCTATTAGAAGTGTATGCTTATATACAGCTGGAATAAACTTACCAGTATTTTAGAGTTTATTTTAGTGTTTTAGTAGTCTGATAACTTTATGATATCCACTAAGCATTGAACAAAGTGCCAGATATTAAAAAGTGATTATTATGCAGAAATACACGGAAAGTTAATAATGACTTGTGAAAGGCTGGATCTGGTGCCTTGGATGGTGTCATAAAACACCCAAATATTTTCATGTGGAATAAGGGACTCATATGAATCCAATTCTTTTTCTTTTAAACAGCAAACTTGCTGATTTCCTCACTTTCACAGCATTATTTGGATACAAGTTGAATATCATACTTGATTAAGTTACAGCACAGTGATCCAAAGAAGACTGGCATGAAACCAAACCATATGCACACTTTCATTAATAGCAGAAGAAAAGCCTATCCAGAAATCCACTACTTAACTTTAGCAATTTGATCTCTCTCTTGATTTGCATTGAATGCACCAACCTAGTCTCTATTTTTTTTAGAGATTATTATACATGATACTGAAATAAATGTTTGTGGTATTAAAATTATATTTTTAAAACAGAATATGTCAGCAATGAACAGGCAACATGTATTTATGTGACACAAGGTTATTCACACACACCTGTTTCTATGGATAAGTCATGTGCACTGATCTCATAGTATGCTGTTCCTGTTTAGTTTTTCCATATAGTTAAAGGGGTGCCCTGGCATTCTTTTTTCTTTTAAATCAACTAGTGACAAAATGTTATATATATTTGTCATTGACTGCTATTTAAAAATCTCAAGTCTTCCAGTATTTATCAGCTGCTTAATGCCCTGCAGGAAATTATATTTTCTTTCCAGTCTAACAGCGCTCTCTGCTGCCACCTCTGTCCGTGTCAGGAACTGTCCAAAGCAGAAAAGGTTTTCTATGGGAATTTTCTACTGTTTTGGAAAGTTTCTGTCACAAACAGAGGTGGCAGTAGAGAGCACTGTCAGACTAGAAAGAATACACCGCTTCCTGCAGGACATACAGCAGCTGATGAGTACTAGAAGACTTGAGATCTTTAAATAGAATTAATTTACATATTTGTATAAGTTTCTAACACCAGTTGATTTTATTGAAAAAAAAACTTGCTGGAATACCTTATTAACACTGTATGTGGAAATAGATGGATATGATGTGTCCATAGAGCATGTGCAGTACAGTAAAGTAATCAGGGCTCCCCGCTCATGTTACCTAGCTTTCTAAGAAATAACTTTAGAATATGAATAACATAAAAACACGAGACTGTGCTCTGCATTGGGAGTTATAGTTGATGCTATGTCTGTGCACTCAGAGTAGGGGGTGTCAGTTGAAGCGATTATCGTGAATACAGGAATATCAACTGCATATATCAATTTTTATTTTTTTATTTTATGCACTTAAAAGATTTTTTACAGTTTCCAACACAGGTAGCGAGGATTTAAAATAAGTTGTGGTGTACTATTTCACTGGACGTTTCGGTCATTTACAACATGCCTTTGTCAACATGGTATATTGTGATCAAGAGTTATAGACAGAGGCGGATTATAATGAGAGCAATCTGGGCAACCGCCCGGGGCCCAGGGCTCTGGGGGGCCCAGCGCGATTGCCCCCATCATAATGTTGCCGCCACATACCTCTGCAGCAAAGGACCACGGCCCCCGGATCTATTTCAGGCCGCTCTGCCCCTTTAAAATGTCCGCCATTTTTGCACAGACGTGCCTCGCACAGGCACGTCTGCTAGAGCGTCCTGTGACCCGTGACGTCACTTCCAGGACGCACGCCAGCGCGGCGGAGCGGCGAGCGGCGGCCGGGAGAAAATGGAGAGATGCTGCTGGAGAGCAGTGCCAGGTGAGTATACTTTTATTACTTTTTTGGGGGGGATACTACTGAGGGGGCCATTCATGGGGATGCTTGAGGGGGGCTAATAATGGGGAAGACTACTGAGGGGGCTAATAATGGGGGAGGCTACAGAGGGGGCCATTCATGGGGGATACAGGGGGGCTATTCATGGGGGATGCTATAAGGGTGGGCTATTCATGGGGGGATACAGGGGGGCTATTCTTTGGAGATACAGGGGGGGCTATTCTTGGGGGGATACAGGGGGGCTATTTATGGGGGATACAGGGGGGCCATTTATGGGGGATACAGGGGGCTATTTATGGGGGATGCTACAGGGGTGGTCTATTCATGGGGGATACAGGGAGGCTATTCATGGGGGATGCTACAGGGGTGGGCTATTCATGGGGGATGCTACAGGGGGGCTATTCATGGGAAATGCTACAGGGGTGGGCTATTCTTAGGGGGATACAGGGGGGCTTTTCATGGGGGATGCTACGGGGGGCAATTGTTGGGGGATACGGGGGGAGGCTATTCATGGGGATACGGCTCCAGTCATTCTCTATGGGCATCGGACCCATGTCTGGTAATTAGCCTACAGTGCACGCACACCTTCTGGCGCCTTCTATGGGCAGCGTGCGCAGGGCTGCCGACAGCGATATATCTGTCCTGGGACCAAGTCCAGGAGCGGGACTTGCAGGAAAGGGTAAGTATCCAGGGCTGCACTGGGTGGTCGAGCGGGTTCGGCGCCGCAATGCCGAGTGACAGGTTTCCTTTAAAATAAAATGATGATGGGCTGCAGAAACGTGTCAAAGAGCGGCCATTGTTAATACATAGCCTGAACATAGCCTAAAAGTGGACCTGGCAGCAGGAAAACAGGTGTAAGTGAGCCCATGGTACAATATTGCTAGTTTGCATGATTTTAGGCATATATTTTTTTTATTTAAATAGTCCTCTCCAAGATATAAGCCTTTTTGGTAATATGCAAGGAGTCTGAATTGTTCAAAAGTTCCTAGATGAGTTCAGCCATGTTTTCTTTATCACTGCTATATTACTCATCTGTAGCCACCTACCTTATTTGACTGACATCCTCTTGAGGACTTGGGCTGAATGTACCTAAGCTTGTCATACTCATGTCCCCTTTGGCACTTGAACCTCATTTGCATTTATATCTCACTGAATGAGAAGACTTTTGAAAGAATAAATGTATGCACGGAATCCTGATGACTTCAGTCATGCTTTTCTTGGATTTTGGAGTTCTCTGGGAATCAGACTTTTTACATTAGGGTTATTTTACATTAACAGACCTGCGCTGACGCTGGGATGCCGGTGGCATGGCCCTTTTTTTGAACCGTGAAGCATCGTGCTGGTTTATTCCCAAGCACCAGCCCGGCATGAAGCACAGGAGGCAGGCCTGCTGGCCCCCAAGGGGAGATCATCACACTGGGGGCTAGCAGGCCTGCCTCCAGTGCTTCATGCCGGGCTGGTGCTTGGAAATAAATTAGCGCTGTGCTCGGGAACCAGGCAGTGGTTCAAAAAAAGGACCACGCCACTGGCATCCCTGCGCTGGCGCCGGTCTATTCATATAAAAAACCACAAAGCAATGTACTAGTGCTACTAATTTATCTATACCGCGCCTGGTGTACACAAGACAAAAGGTGCAGATCTCTGCGCAAGCCACTGTACGTTTTCCCCAATGGCAAAAATCTGCATATACAGGGGGTGCTTCTTAGTAAATCTGGAGAACTGCATGGGCATGGGGCTCTATGATAGACCTGTGTACTTGTATGCCGGTCTTTGCAAATTCCTCCCTAGTTTAATGTCAAGTCAAGGGTGCTACCACTGTTAGTCCTGGAGGTGTCATGGACAAGATATTGGACTATTAGTTGCTATAGAAACTAAAATGTGTAATTTAAAGGAGTTAAAGACTATAGGCCCTATTCCACCAACAGATCTGGCGACAGATTATCTGCCAAAGATTTGAAGCCAAACCCAGGAACAGACAATAAACAGAGAACAGGTCATAAAGGAAAGACTGGATTTCTCCTCTTTTCAAATCCACTCCTGGGTTTGGCTTCAAGTCTTTGGCAGATAATCTGTTGTCAGATCTGTTGGTGGAATAGGGCCTTATGTTGCAGGGTATATGAATTAGAATAGAAATTAGAGGAGGCTCAGTCATTATGCCAAAATGCACATTCCATCCATATAGTATTTTCAGGCATGTGTCCCCCCATAATACTGAAAGTCACATCACCCTATAACAGGGCTCCCATCTGTCCTATAACAGTGAAAATTGCAGTGTGTGCTAACAGTAAGGTGATAATAAATAGCAGTCAGGGCAGGCAGACTTTCACCAGAATCAGGAACAGACTACTAGAACCTTTGACCTCTTAATATGTTTTTGGAGCTTGACAGGAAACCATTGTACCCAGAGGATCTTTTGTTTTTACCAAAAATTTTTTTACAACTAATTAATATCTCAGTATTTAAAAAAAAAAAAAAAACTTTTTTAATATTTAGAACATCAAATAAATCTCTACCCTTTCTGTGGTTTTAATTCATTGCCTTCCTTTTTTAACCACAAGGGGGAGTCATTGCATTTTTCAAACAGCAAAATGTAGCACCTTACTCCTTGTTTAGAAAAAAAGAATAATTTAGAAATGTAGCATCTACCCGAAACTAAAATCAGATCAACATGAAAGGACATCAATGACAGTAATAAGGGGTCTGTCTATAAACAGGTCGTAAGTCATTTCATTAAGTGCTTTTGGTAAGAAAGGAGGTTACTTACTTGACTCTGTTACAGTTTCCAAAACTTATTGAATGTTCTATCCAGAATTGATCTGGTGGTCACTTTGCAGCAAATGGCAATTTTTTCTAGCCCTGACCCATTCATAGAGTTCAAGGGTGACTGCAGGAACACAAGCAGATAAATCAATAAGGAAAACATGGCAATATTAAATATTTATACATTTGCATATAACATTGTAAAGAGACTTATAATTGTGCACGTGTCATACACTTGCATGGCAACTTTATCTTTTTATTGTCTGGAGTGAGAAGTAACTGGTAAAACTAAAGTTTAAGACATAATCTCTTTCACATAAGAACAATGTCATATGATTTTGGTGTTTGGATGGGAATAACATAATGGGAAATGGGAAAATAAATTCAGGAGGCCCTAAAATACAAAGCACATTTCACACCCATAAAGGTTACTGATATAACTTGAAACCGACAAAAGTAATAATGGATTTTAACTTAAAGGGGTTATCCAGTGCTACAAAAACATGGCCACCTCTCTTGTCTCCAGTTTGGATGCAGGTTTTATAATTCAGTTCCATTGAAGTGAATGGAGCTTTAAGTGACTCTGTACCCACAATCTGACCCCCCCCCCCAAACCACTTGTACCTTCGGATAGCTGCTTTTAATCCAAGATCTGTCCTGGGGTCCGTTTGGCAGGTGATGCAGTTATTGTACTAAAAACAACTTTTAAACTTGCATCCCCGTGCCCAACGGCCATAGCTTAGAGTATCTGTGACCTAACTTTGCACCACCCCTCCGTCCCTCCTCCCCACCCTCTCCATTATTAGGAATGCCCTAGAACATTTTCTCCTCTCTGAACATAGCACAGGTGCCTTAACGATCCAGACCATGTTCAGTATTCACACAGGTGAGTAATAGGAGACAATCTGCCTGGAGCATTCCTAATGATGAGGAGGGTGAAGAGGAGGGACAGAGAGGTTCTGCCAGTCTAATGCATACACAATCTAAGTCCCGGCCGTTGGGCACGGGGCTGCCAGTTTAAAAGTTGTTTTCTAGGACAATAACTGCATGACCTGCCGAATGGACTCCAGAACAGACCTTGGATTAAAAGCAGCTATCCGAAGGTACAAGCGGTTTGGTGGGGTCAGATTGTGGGCACAGAGTCGCTTTAAAGAAGTAGTTCACAAAAAATTATTATTAGCCCCCCCCTGTAGGCACTGGCATGTATACTCACCGCAGCTAACCGGTGTCCCACGGCACGTCTTAGTTCTGGTCTCATGGCGCCATTCAAATCCGGCACGCTCACTTCAGCCTCTGCTGTGACTCCTCTTCTGTGTCCTGTGATTGAACGCCAGAAGTCAAGTTCCGGTGTACAATCACAGGAGACAGAAGAGGAGTCACAGCAGAGGCTGAGGTGAGCGCATGCCGTATTTGAACGGCGACGTGGGACCGGAACGAAGCTGCACAGTGGGACACCGATTAGCTGCGGTGAGTATACGTGCCAGTGCCTACAGGGCGGGCCAATAATGATTTTTTTGTGAACTGCTTCTTTAATTGCAAACCACACCAAATGGCGGCCTCCGCAGCATCAGGGGCTGCTGTTGCTGCTGCAGCTTGCTAAATCTCTATGGCTTCCCCTCTCTCTGCCTTGATTGGGCTCTGTAAGCTATGCACTTGTGGGATGTCATCGGGGTAGGGGAAATCCTATAGCTAGATGGAGGAAGAAACAATTGTTGAAAGTAAATCTTAATAAGGGTATGTTCACACTGAGAAATCTGCAAGGAACAGGCAAGGAATTGAAGAGGAAAGTTCTCTGCTTGAAATTCCTTGCCTATTCAGAATAGAAGCGAAATTCAAGCCCCATTGACTTCTATAGGTTTCCTCTTGCGCAATCCACCCAAAGGATTGACACGTCAAATCTTGAGGCGGAATGCGGATCTTCGATGGAATTTTCACTGTGTACATAAATGAGTAGAAAGCCCAATATACACAATGGAAAATAGAAATGTTCATATTTTACCAACGGAATTTCAAGGAGGTTCCATGTCCATTCTGAGGCAGAAGTGTGAACATACTCTTAGACTGGAATTAGCGAAAATGCGTATAGACAAGCAACAAAGCTTCTGTGAGAATTTCCTTTGGACAGACGAGACAAATCTAAAGCTTTTTGGAATGTCACATTAGCTCTATGTTTACAGACTGAAGCATACATAGAAAAGAACATTGGTCCAGATGTACTAATGTGTTTGCCCATAAATTATGTCCAAAATGTGGCACACATAACCTTTTGTCACATTTATTATGCTCATTAGAAACCGTAGAGTAAAAGAGGCTGAATTTATGAGTGGAATCCACTGCATGGCGGATTCCGCTTGAAATTCTGCCTGTCCTATTTCTTCAATGGGATTTCATGTTCATTGTTTGACCAGAGAGGAGAAGCACAAGAGTAATCCCATTGAAGAAATAGGACAGGAAGAATTTCGAGCGGAATCTGCTGCACAGAATCCGCTCGTAAATTCAGCCTGTTTTAGGGCTCATGCAGACTGAGCAATAGACTAGGAATTGAAGAGGAAATATTTCTGCTTGAAAATTCCTCTTCAAAAATTTCAAGCTGAATTCGAGCTCCACTGACTACTATAGGATTCCTCTAGTGGAATCCGCCCAATGAAGTAATATGTCACTTCTTTGGGCAGAAAGCAGAAGGAAATTCTGCTGTGTAAAAAAGCCCTTTGAAAGCAATGGAAAAGTGCTTTGCTCAATTTAAATGGGCGGATTGTCGAGCGGAATCCGTTTGAAAATCCGCCTCTTTTGCTCAGTGTGCATAAGCCCTTACTCAGTGTGCAAGGGCCCTAAGGTTGTGTATTACATTGCACATATAATTTATGGACTTGGACTTCTGGACCAATGCAGTGATTATTGTGCGAAAACATTTAGGGTGAGATGCATCATTCCTCACAGAGTTTTTGGAAAATGAAAGGTGGAATCTGATTGGTTGCTAGGGGCAGCTGAGCCAGTTTCACTTTACACCATGTTTGATAAATCTCCCCCTTATTGTTGAAATTTAAGTAATAATTTAAGCGATAATCTTTCCCTGTGTATGCAGGCAACGACTAACGAAACAAACTGCTAACAGAAAATTGTTTGTATGTCATTGTTCGCATCTTTTGAGCTGACCATAAAATCATCTTTAATCGTTCGCTAATTGTTCACTAATCGTTCGCAAATCTTTCGATGTATGTATCATTCATATGTAATTACGATTGTTAGTATACTAAGGTATCTTTGGTGAACAATTTCAGGTCATTCCCAAAAATGCTTATTTTCAAAAATGTATCGTTAATCGAAGAAAACAAAAAGTTACTTTGTCTATCAGGACTCTTAGCTGCAGCACTTGGGTTAGTGTTGTAGCCTACTTATCGCTTACTAGGCACAGTGTTGTGAATTTGTTAGTGATGGTACCTGATATGGAAGTTTCTGCCATTAAAGGTTATGGGACGGGCCACGATACCAGGTACAGCTGCTACCAACTGTATGGAACTCTGCCTAGTAAATGATAAAGAAGTGAAACTGAATGACAGGGGTTCTGGAAGTTTGACCCCCCACTGATCTGACGTTGACGCATATTCTAAAAATATTAAAGGACAACTCCGGCGTTTTTCTTTTTTAGCCTATTTAACCCTTTGAGGACCAGGCCCAAAATGACCCAGTGGACCGCGCAAATTTTGATCTTTGCGATTTCATTTTTCCCTCCTCCCCTTCTAAGAGCTCTAGCACTTTCAGTTTTTTATCTACAAGGCCATGTAATGGCTTGTTTTTTACAGGAATAGTTGTACTGTGTAATGGCGTCTTTCATTGTACCATAACATGTATGACGGAATCCCAAATATATTATTTATAAATAGGTGAAATCATAAAAAAGAATGCAATATGGTAACTTTTGGAGGGTTCCTGTGTCTACGTAATGCACTATATGGTAAAAGTGACATGATACCATTACTCTATAGGTCAGCCCGAACACAACCATATGCAAGTTACACAGATTCTCTAATGTTATATATATTTTTTTAATGAAATCCTTTTTTTTGGCAATTAAATATTAATAAAATGGGCCTATTGTGGCGCTTATAACAGTTTTATTTTTTCACCTACGCGGCTGTATGGGGTGTCATTTTTTCCGCCATGATCTCTAGTTTTTATTAATACCATATTTGTGAAGATTGGACGTTTTGATCACTTTTTATAATTTTTTAAAATATATAATGTAACATAAAATCGGTAATCCGCGCACTTTTTTCCCTCATTTCGTGTACGCCGTTCACAGTTCGCAATGACGCTTGTTATATTTTAATAGATCGGACAATTACGCACGCTACAGTATATTATATGTTTATTTATTTATTTTTATATGTTTTATTTATATAATGGGAAAGGGGGTGATTTAGACTTTTATTGGGGGAGAGGTTTTGGGGTAGTGTGTTAGTGATTTTTTACTTTTTTTTTTTACAAATTTTAAGTCCCTTTGGGGGACTTGTACATACAATACTTTGATTATGCACACTAATCACTGCTATGCTATAGGCATAGCATTGATCAGTGTTATCGGTGCTCTGCTGATTGAGCCTGCCTGTGCAGGCTCAGTGACCAAAGCGCCGATCGGACCGCACGGAGGCAGGTGAGAGACCTCCGTCAGTCCATTTTAACGATCAGGACCCCCGCAGTGTGACCCGATCTGTAAGTGACAGGGGACTCCCCCTGTCAATTACACTTAAACGCCACGGCCGTGGCGTTTAAGGAGTTAGTGTCAAGCTGCAGCGCGAACGCTGCAGCGTGTCATAATGGTGACCCGGAGCAGAGAGCGTTTCATAGCTCAGGACGTACCGGTATGTCCATGGTCGTCTGGGGACAGACTTCCAGGACATGCCGGTACGTCCTAGGTCGCCTAGGGGTTGACACACATTACAAAGTTATATAGCTTTGTAATGTTTGTAAATAAAGTTAAATAAAGTATACATACTCGATTACAGTCGACCCCATCCTCTTCTCCCGGGCGCCATTTTGTGACGATGTCTTCACAGCAGGGGGCGGGCTAGGTCTTTATCCTCCTCTGCGTCTTCTGCTAAAGTGAATGGGATAGGAAAAGGCTGCTGGTGCACTTGCGCACCAGCAGCCTTTCCATTGGCTGGAGCCCTGATTGGCTGAGCTTGCTGGAAGTCATGTCATTCACTCCATCCAATGAAAAGGCTGCTGGAGGTAGCCGCGGCGAGAGATTCAAGTGCCGATCGTCTCCGGAGGGATGGGATGTGTGTCTCTGTTTTTTTTTTTTTAAGGTCCCATCGGAGTTGTCCTTTAAGGTCTTTAAATGCAACTGCAATATAAAAAAAAAAAATAACAAATACAATAGACAGCTCTACTGTATGAACTGCCAACATAGACTACATCTATCTGTGCAATAACCATCATATCCCCTTTACTAAAGCTGTTGTTGCAGTGTGATGTTGCTCCTATTACACGGAGCAATGTACAGCAGACCAACAATATCGTTATCGTTTTGACTCAACATGTTGAACAACCACGAACAGCCAACATTATGCATGTCGGCTGATCGTTGCCTTTTACCGTGACCTTTTACACTAAACAATTATAGGCGAGAATGAATGGTGATCGGCAAAATATGGCCAATAACCACTTGGTGTAATAGGGCCCTAAGCCAGAGTCTTGTTCTCCTCTTCAGCTAGGATCTCTGCTTTCAGCCATGTATAGTCCTTGACCACTTGCTCACAGAGGTCATAGTAGGCTTTTTGTGGTTTACCTGTCAGATAAGGACGAATGACCTCATATCTTATGGAAATATGAAGTGCGTCATTGCAAGGTACAATTAGTGTGACAAAAAATAAGACCCCATGTGGGTCTGTAGGTGAAAAAATGCAAGTGGTATGGCCTTTTAAAGACTGACTACGTAGACTACAGCTATCTGGGGAGTAAAAGGCAAAAGTGCAAAAACGAAAATGTGCTTGCTTACTAAGGGGATAAACAGCATAGCACTGTGATCTACAGTATATGGTTATAGTAAGTAGTTTGGGTAGTTTGTGGTGCTACTATGTGTAAAACAGCTGGCTATTTCCAAAATCCTGACCACCTCTGGCAGACACAAAAAGGCTAGTGGGGGCAAGGTAGCCCCCAAGATCAAGAGGTGGGACCCACATCTAGGGGCATATATGGCACATCCTATGGATATGTAATAAATGTCCTAGTTGTGAATATTTCTTTAAATCGCTGAAGTTGAAGTTCATTCCTTTCCTGGCCAATGCAGCAGGGTGTCAGCTATATGTTGCAGCTGACACCCAATGATTATGGTGTGAGAACAGTTCCAGAGCTGTAATAGTATGATGTAGTGCAGGAGCTGCCCACTCCTCATGCCAAACTATTACAGTGCTTTGCAGTAACAGTTAAATATACGTTTTCAGGGTTTGTTTTCTAATCCTGAAGGAAATATTAAAATTAAAAAAATTGGGAAATACCCTGCTATAGTTTTATTTATTAGCACCCTGTTGTGATAGACTTGCATTCTATAAAATAATGATCCATCAAAATCCTGTGTTTTTCAACAGGACAAACAATGGGAAAATATCTGTTTGAGAGAGACAGAAAAAAAATCCTGAAACTTTGACAGATTTATTAAACCCTATACAGACATGTATGTCTTAGTAAATTTAGAACATCCTACTTTAATGTATTTGTGTTTAGATTGGCATGTTAAATGCCAGTCAATAATAAATATTCCCCTTTATCTGTAACCACTGTAAAACAAATCTCTGAACTGCTAAAGCTTAGGCAAGATGGCTGCCATCACAAACCATAGATTGAAGACTCGAAAATGTGTTATTAAACTGATTTTCTGGACCCAAAACTCCACCAATGCGACATCAACTTCCTGTGGTCATGCAATTGCCATTAGAATAGGTTCACTTTATGTTTTTTGAGCCTGCTGAAACCTGTTCTTCATTATTTTATTTCATTATTTCACCATATATAGAGCAATATAAATGCTTGTTTTTTTACTTTGAATTATACTGTAAACACTGCGTAAACTTACGGTCGTATTTACGACCGCAAAAATACGAACGTAAGTTTGAGGTTAACTGATATGAATGTAATGCAATGGAACTACGTCCGGGAAGTGCACACTACGTACGAACTTATGGTCGGATTTTATACGGTCCCGTAAAAAATGAACAAGACCATTATTTGCAAGCGGAAATGCTGCACCTACGGCCGTGAGTTTCAATGTGGACGTGAACGTACATCTGATATTTGCCAAAGTAAACTTGATTTTGATATAAAATATATTCTGAGTGGTTTCTCGGGCTGGGCGCTATATTTAAAGTAAACAACCTGTGTCAGCCCGCTTGAAATCATGCTAGGAAGCCACATTAAACTACGGCCGTATGTTTACGGCTAGCACTTACGGTCGGATGTGCGATAGGACATACGACCGTATGTGCGAACGCAAATCCACGGCCGTGAAAAATTCCGACCGTAAATTTACGCAGTGTGAACATAGCCTAAGGGTACGTTCACACATACCAGATCAGCAGCGGATTTTCTGCTGCAGATCCGCAGCAGATTTCATCTAAATAACTGAACTAACTGAACACAGCATCAAATCTGCTGCAGATCTGCTGTGGATCCTGTACATGTGAACACACCCTAAAACAGAAAAAAAAATATTGTGTGGTCAAGCTGTAAATAAAATTACAATTTAAATTTTTTCCTTTTTTTGGGGGGGGGGGGGGGTTTACACCATTTTTATATACCTGTATACCTCTACCTCTACTACTTTTAACAAATTTAAAACTTTAAATTTGACCCTTATAACGTCTACACAGCTCTCTACAAGCCTGTATTTGAAGCTCATGCTACACACACACACACACTCACTTATTATAATAAAGAATATTTTATTAAATTTTTTTTTTTTTTATTATAGTAATGATGCTCCTAGCGCTTTCAGTGATATTTATTGCTGCATTTAAAGGGGTTGTCTGGGATAAATTGATATTTAGCTGGTTCTGCATAGAAACATAGAAGATTGTCAGCAGAAAAAGACTACTGGGTCCATCTAGATAGGGTCAGTGCTGCACACCTCTGCCTTAGAATGTGGAAGCCGGTGCTCTGTGGTAACTGGGTTCTTCACCCATAAATCATGTATAGGAGAAAACCACGGCACTCAATATTGCAAGAATAAGTGAAAAGTTTATTTTTTAGCAAAATGATATACGGTATTTTACTCCGACCATACATAGAAAATATAAGAGCTGAGACCAGGTGCAACGTTTCGGTCCGCTATGGACCTTCCTCAGGCAATAGGGTCTCTTAAATGCTGCATGAAGGGAGAGAGGTCGGTGGAGAGGTCGGAGGTCGACCTCTCTCCCTTTATGCAGCATTTAAGAGACCCTATTGCCTGAGGAAGGTCCATAGCGGACCGAAACGTTGCACCTGGTCTCAGCTCTTATATTTTCTATGTATGGTCGGAGTAAAATACCGTATATCATTTTGCTAAAAAATAAACTTTTCACTTATTCTTGCAATATCGAGTGCCGTGGTTTTCTCCTATACTGGGTCCATCTAGTCTGCCCTTTTAGTATTTCCATTCTTATTATCTTTAGAAGTTTGGTCCAAGTATCTAATACTCTTTTAGTAAAGTAATATTTTCTCAGGTTGCTTCTGATCTTTCCCCCAGATAACCTCTCACTGTGTCCTCTTGTTCTTGAGCTCAGTTTTTTTTAACTAAAATCACTTCCCTCCTGAACCTTATTTAGTCCTTTAACATAAGGGTTTGAATGATGTCCCCCTTTCCCTTCTTTCCTCCAGACTATGACTATACAGATTTAAATCTTTTAGCCTTTCCTGATATGGTTTATGCCTCACACCCTCCACCATTTTTGTAGCCTGTGCTTGGACTGCAGGGGACATGACAGTGATGTATACTTACCTGTCCCTCCTTCACCACAGCTGCCATGTACTGAGTCATGTCCCTCACAGAACTGACAGGATCGATAAATTATTCCAGACAACTCCTTTAACTGTGAGCGCTCAACAGGAATGCTCAAAGTTAAATTGCTACTTGTACCACCTGCTGGTGCTGGCAACGGAACAGGGGAGTGAGATACATGGGGGTCATCTTGGGAAAATGGGACATCACCCCGAAATTGTGAATGTCCTACCGGACAGAATGGTTGGGTGGTATGCAAATAATGTTCAGGGTCTAGTGCCTATACAGTCTATACGCCCTAAACAGTGCCTAGTGTCCAGGGACGGGAGCACCGTATAGGCACCAGACCCTGCCTGCCTGATAATCGTTCTGTGGAATAGAAGGCAACGATCATCATTCACGTTGGCTAATCGTTGCATCATTTGTCTTTCAAACATGTTGAAGAACAAACGAATCCCCCCCCCCCCCCCCCGGACTCACCCGCTCGCTGCTGCCGCGTGGAGTAATGGCGACAGTGAGGGGGGAAGGAGGAGCAAATCAGCGCTGACAGCACTCGTTTGCTCCTCTATGTTGGCCGGTGGAATAGGGGCTTTAGACATTTTTTCCTGCTGTGTCCATCTAAGGGGTCTGGCTTTGTACGGAGGCAAAGGGCTTACCATGTGTGTATCTGAACATGCACCAATATTATCAAATGGCCTGAGGCATTGGGATAGACTTAGTGCATTATTAGAGTGTCTAGTCTTTTTACTAGTTTTACTAAATCTTGGTCAATGTGTAATCCTGCATCATCATGATCTTTTGCAAAAAAAAGCAGTTTCTAGAAATGTTGTCCAAGTCTATAAAAATATAAAATGTCTTTTAGATTCTGTAGAAGTCCAGCACCATTTACAGCTCTCTCACCTCACATTAAATCATTGGAAACCAAGTACCCCTTATGTGCCAGAAGAATTTTTTTAAAGAAAAATGCCAAAAAGCTATTTATTCAATATTCCACCTTATACATCGCATAAAATTATTAAAAAAAAAAACCTTGTCTGTATCTCCAGCAAGATGATTACACCAGCTTCATGATCAAGATAAAAAGCTAGCTTCACTACAAATGAGAGCAAGAAGCTCACCAAAGAACTCTTACCTATAATACCAAAGCTGGCTGAAGTTAAGGGCTTATAATTTGACCTAAAACTACATCAATTTTTGTTTAAGAATGAGTAAAAAATATTAGACTTGGTTGTTTATTTGAGGTAAATTACCCAATATAACAAATTCATGAGTAAAAATATGTATGTGGCTCCCCAATGCTGTTCCAAAACCTCAACACCATCCAGTCCCCATTCTTGTTATCCAACAATTTAAATACCTTGGAGTTCTTGTTTCCCCTGCAGTCTCCAACTATAAAACGCTTAACTTAGACCCGCTCTTGTCCCGTACTGAAACTAGACTGAAGGCGTGGGGTTCCCTTCCCTTGTCGTTACTGGGGCGTATTAATATAGTTAAAATGATATACCTTCCAAAATTTACGTACCTCTTGCATAACTGTCCCACCCCCCTCCCCCGTTCTTACTTTAAACAATTAGATAGCATACTGAGGGCCTTCTACTGGCAGGGTCGGTCTCCGCGATTTAGCCTCTCTACCCTACAGGCCCCCAAGGATTGTGGAGGACTTGCTGCCCCCAATTTCTGGGCGTACTATCTGGCTTCACAGCTGGTCTACGCCTACTGGTGGCTTGATATAGACTACAGCAATGCGGCCACTTCTTTATACGGAGCCCTTGCCGGTTCATATGAGGGGCTGGCGAATACTCTATACAGATACAAAGGGGTGGGTGATGCTCCGCTGCTTCCGGTGAAGGCTGTGGCGGTTGCTTGGATCCAGGCGCAGAGGATATTACATAGCTCCACTCCGTACTTATCTCCTAAGACGCCTCTGTGGTTGAATCCTCACCTGCCGCGTTTTTTTAAACACCCAGCAGTGGGATACTGGACCTCTAGGGGACTTAAATATGTGGGTCAGCTCTTTCCTGGTTCTTCGGGCCTCGTCTCCTCTAGTGAATTGCAGTGCTCACTTAATTGCCCCCCAATTGATCCGTTCCGCTTCCTTCAGCTGAGCCAGTTGGTGCGGGCTGAGTTTGGGTCGCGAGAAGTTACTCTCACAACCTCGAGCCTTGAGACCCTGTTGCGCAATGAGGATCTGGAGAAACCCCTAACGAATATATATGCCCTTATTCAAACAATGAGTCACAAGCCTTATGAAACTGCATACACCAAGTGGCTCGGAGACATCCCCGAGCTCTCAGAGGATGATTGGGAGGATGTTACTGACTACTTCCTCTCTTCAGTGGTGAGTGCACGGGATATTCTAATTCAATTCCGCTTTCTACACCGAGTCTACTTTACTCCAGCACGGCTAAAACTCCTAGGTATAGCGACTGATGATACATGTTTCCGTTGTCAGGGTGATGTAGGTACATTTCTGCACTCAGTATTTTCATGTCCTAGAGTACTGCCCTTCTGGTCCTCAGTGCTGCGGTTTCTGCACCAGCACTTTGATTTTCCACGGATTTTATCGCCCCAGGTGTGTTTACTGGGAGTCATAGATACTGTTATCTTTGGCACGTACAAGAGATTGTTTTTCCGTATTCTCCTTTTTTGCGCCAGGAAGGTAGTGATCATGGCATGTAAATCTCCAGACACCCCTTCTATAGGGCAATGGAAGACACTGGTTAACTCATACATCCCCCTGTATAGAATACTTTACCAGAAGAGAAACTGCCCAAAAAAATTTGATAAGGTTTGGTTGCACTGGTTGGCCCTTCCTGAAACGGCCTCTCCGATATAGTCTTAGGAGCGCGGGCGGTGCCGGGCTGGGGGTGGGGGGTGGGAGTGTCGCAGGGAGTGTAAGGTGTGAGAATGTTCAATGTCTGTTATGTGTAGTATGTTCTTGAGAGGTTGGCCTTTGGCATTGGGTCTATATGAAAGGGGCTTCCTCTCATCTTGAGAGTGTCTACCTTGTCAGGGGCTTAGCCATAGATATTTAGTTCGTATATTATAACCCCTGAATTCGAGACTCTATATACGGTTACATGGTGTGCGAAAGGCCTTGCCCCCTAATTTTGCTGTGTGGTACTCAATGCCGTGAAGGCTGGTCATGTGTTAATAGTGCTTTTGTTGTTTTGTTCCTGTTTTTTTCTTTTGTTCTTTGTTTTGTTTTTCTAACTATGCAGTAACTGTTGGTTATGAAAAAATGCATAAATAAAACCTTTTAAAAAAAAAAATATGTATGTGGATTGAAATGCTTCCCGTAATCTTTAATTAGTCCTGCACTAAATTTTAACTGATTCCTGTCAGGACTGGCAGGCGTAGACAAGACAAGAGACAGTGACCCTAGATCTGAACCCACCCACTGTCACCTGCCTACTTGCCTCGGTCGACCCTAAACGGTCGCGGACAACCACGGAGTCGGTCCCTACACTGCGTAGGTGAATACACAAAACGTAGACAGACAAACAAAACACAATAGAGGATAGTCAACTAGCAGGGTCAAAACCAAACAGACAACGCAGTACAAAATCAGAAGGAGAGCGGATAGTCAAATGTCAAGCAAGAGGTCAGAACACGGGCAGAGCAATAGCAAGGGGATTAGGACAGGGAACGCTGGGAAAGGAGTAGGGGAGCTGGGACTAGTGACAACTAATAGCCAGCGGGGAACTGAGGATCTGACTGCTTTTTATCCAGGGTAAGAGCTTAGGTCCAGCAGCTGATTGGAGCAGCCCTGATTCCAGCACCAAGCTCAGCTGAACAGACCTAGCAGTGCAGTAACCCCTGCACTGCCAGAAGACTCACAAGCAAGGCAGGTGTGGCTGAAGTAAAACACAGTTCAGACACAATTCCTATGCAAACACAGACAAAAATTCAGCGCTTCCTCGGCCGCCTGGCACAGACCGAGGAGCGCAAAGTCACATTCCTAACAGTACCCCCCCTCTTATGAGGGGCCTCCGGACCCTCTTTCAAAGGACTTGGCTTAGAGGGATTGCGAGCATGGAACTGGCGTATGAGACGAGGAGCATGAATATCTTTGCTCGCCACCCAAGTTCGCTCTTCTGGGCCGAACCCCTTCCAATGGATGAGGTATTGGACAGAGTTCTGCACCCGACGAGAGTCCAGAATCTTTTCCACTTCAAACTCAAGATCCCCCTGAACGACCAGAGGGGCAGGGGGAGTAGATGGCAACACTGGAGTAACATACATCTTTAATAAAGATTTGTGAAACACATCATGAATGCGCATGGTTCTTGGCAGTTGTAACCTGAAAGAAACAGGGTTAATGATTTCAGTAATGGCATATGGAACAATATATTTAGGTGCTAGCTTTCCGGACGGAACCCTAAGCTTCAAGTTTTTGGTGGAAAGCCACACTTTGTCACCCACACAATACTCTGGGCCAGATATGCGTCTTTTGTTGGCTTGTCTTTTAGAAGATTCTTGGGCTTTAACCAAGCTCTCAAGAGCTCGAGCCCAGACTGTGCACAGTCTACTATAGGTCTTTTCAGCGGACGGGTTAACAGATTCAGAAGCATGCGCAGAAGAATACCTTGGATGAAAACCATAATTACAGAAAAACGGCGACATTTTGATAGATTGATTTTCCCTATTATTGAGGGCAAATTCTGCCAAAGACAAATACTCCTTCCATTTGTCCTGGGCACCAGAAACAAAGCATCTGAGAAATTGTTCCAATGACTGGTTCACTCTTTCAGTTTGCCCATTGCTCTGAGGGTGAAAGGCAGATGAAAATGATAATAAAGTGCCCAATCGACCACAGAACTCCCTCCAGAACTTAGACACAAACTGCACCTCTCTATCAGATACAATGTTCTCTGGCACCCCATGTAGCCGTAGAATATGATTGATAAACAAAGATGCTAAAGTACGTGAATTAGGAAGTTTCTTAAGGGGAATGAGATGGCACATTTTGGAGAATCTATCAACAACAACCCAGATGACAGTCTTTCCTTTTGATGGCGGCAAGTCAGTGATGAAGTCCATTGAAAGGTGAGTCCAAGGTCTCTCAGGTAAAGGTAGAGGATGTAAAAGACCTTCGGGTAATCTGCGAGGGACCTTGGACCTGGCACAGACCTCACAGGCCTCAACAAACAGTTTAACATCTCTGGCCCAAGTAGGCCACCAATAACAACGTGAGAGCAAATACTTTGTGCCAGCAATGCCCGGGTGACCTGCTAATACAGAACAATGGGTCTCTTCAAGAACCCTGAGTCTAAGATTAGGAGGTACAAAGAGTTTCCCATCTGGAGTATTCCTGGGTGCTAGGGACTGTGAGTTTACCACCTGAGCTGCAAGTTCAGGTTGGAGAGTGGCAATGACCACTCCTGGTGTTAAAATAGTCTCAGGTTCTTCCCTGGGGGCACTGCTGACATCAAAGCTGCGAGACAGGGCATCAGCTCGGACATTTTTAGAACCAGCACGAAAGGTAATCTCAAAATTAAACCGGGTAAAGAATAATGCCCACCTGGCTTGCCGGGGGGTAAGGCGTTTAGCCTTGTCCAGGTATAATAGGTTCTTATGGTCAGTTAAAACCTTAATCTTATGCTTAGCCCCTTCAAGAAAATGTCTCCATTCATCAAAGGCCCACTTAATGGCCAGTAGTTCTCTGTTGCCGATATCATAATTACACTCTGTTTTAGAGAATTTTCTTGAAAAGTAGGCTACAGGGCTTAAGTTAGTCAGTGTCACAGGACCCTGTGAGAGAACTGCTCCAACCCCTACCTCCGAAGCATCCACCTCAATGATAAATGGTTGCTCAGGATCAGGCTGAATAAGGATTGGAGCTTCAGAGAAACACCTCTTCAACTGTCCAAATGCCTGTACGGCTTCGGGGCTCCAGTTCACCAGATCTGCCCCTTTTCTGGTCAAATCAGTTAATGGTTTAGCAATGACAGAGAACCCCTTAATAAATTTTCTATAGTAATTGGCAAACCCCAAAAACCGTTGCAGGGCCTTGAGGTTAGTTGGGCGTTCCCATTTCTCAATAGCGGTCACTTTAAGGGGGTCCATACAAAAAGAGTTAGGGGTGATAATATAACCAAGAAAAGAGACTTTCTGGATCCCGAACTGGCACTTGGACAATTTAGCGTAGAGGTGATTCTGTCGGAGTAACTCCAATACCTTACGGACATGACAAACATGAGAGGACCAATCTGGTGAAAAAATTAAGATGTCGTCCAGGTATACTACCAGAAACTGACCAAGATATTTACGAAAGACATCATTTACAAAGTGCTGAAAAACTGCCGGCGCGTTACTTAACCCAAAGGGCATGACTAGGTATTCAAAATGCCCTTCAGGGGTATTGAAGGCAGTTTTCCATTCATCCCCTTCTCTTATTCGAATCAGATTGTAGGCCCCACGAAGATCAATCTTGGAGAACCACTGAGCACCCACAATCTGATTAAACAGATCCGGAATAAGAGGAAGGGGGTGCTGATTCTTAATGGTGATCTTATTAAGTTCACGGTAATCTATGCAGGGTCTAAGTCCACCATCTTTCTTCCCCACAAAAAAGAAACCAGCACCTAATGGAGAGCAAGAGGGACGAATATGACCTTTGCGAAGACTATCCTGGATGTATTCTCGCATGGCCTCCCTCTCGGGTCTGGACAAATTAAAAATTCTCCCCTTAGGATATTTGGACCCTGGAATCAAATCAATAGCACAATCGTACGGACGGTGCGGTGGCAGAACTTCCACAGATTTTTCATCAAACACATCAGCAAAGTCAGCTACAAACTCAGGAATCTCTCCCTCCATAGTAGAGCAGTCTGTGACATTTAATGCAATACAGTGAGAAGAACACTTAGAACCCCATTTAATCAACTCCTTAGTGGACCAATCAAATACAGGATTATGTTGTTCCAACCAGGGCAAACCCAAAATTATGTCAGAAGACAAGTTATCCATGACCAGAAAATCAAGAATCTCCTTGTGTACTGACCCAACCTGCACCTCCATAGAAGGAGTAATGTACCTGACTTTACCCTGGGCCAGGGGTGTAAAATCAGCACCAGTAATAGTCAACGGACATCTAAGCTGAAGCGGGCATATTCCCAGAGCTGACCAGAATGCAGAATTAATGAAGTTGGCCGAGGCCCCCGAATCCACATGAGCGTAACCAGAAACAGATTTGTCTCCCAAAAACAAAGAAATAGGCAACATTAATTTGTTTTTCTTTTCAAGAGGTACCTGGGCACCTGAGTGACCCCCTCGATCGTCACTCAGGCGCTGGAGTTTTTCCGGAGGTGGTTCTGGTTTGGAGGTACATTCCCTCACCCGGTGCCCGGCCTTTCCACAGTACAAGCAGAGATTATGTTGTAGGCGGTAAGCCCGTCTAATCTTGGCATCCGCAACCCCGAGTTGCATGGGTTCATCTTGCAATCGGGGAACAGAAGGACTTAACTTAGGAGTAGAAACAGCAGAGGACAGGGTTTTAGAAGATTCAGGGGTGTCTTTCTCTCTGCGTCTGTCTCTGAGTCGTCTGTCCACCCGTATGGCTAATGTCATGGTCCCCTCTAAAGTATCAGGGGTAGGGTACACTACCAATAGATCTTTAAGCTGATCCGACAACCCCATCCGGAACTGGCAACGCAGAGCTGGATCGTTCCAGCCGGATGGTACACACCACTGCCGGAACTCAGCACAATATTCTTCTACAGGTCTCTTACCCTGTCTCAGAGAAGTAAGCTGATGCTCTGCTACTGCCCCCTGGTCTGGGTCATCATATAATAGCCCTAGGGCAGCAAAAAATTGATTCACGGAGGTCAACTCCATGGATCCAGGGGACAATGAAAAAGCCCACTCCTGAGGAGGACCCTGCAAGAGGGACATAATAATGCCCACCCTTTGGTCCTCGCCCCCAGAGGAGCAGGGGCGCAAACGAAAAAACAACATGCATCCCTCTCTAAATGTTCGGAAACTCCTCCTGTCTCCCTTAAACTTTTCAGGGAGCTGCACAGGAGGTTCCAGAGGTAGAGGGGTGGTCATGGTCACCTGTCGTGGTGCAGTCTCTTGCTCCTGGACGCGCTCAGCAAGGTTCTGAACCAGCGTGTTCAGACCTTGCATCTGGTTAACCAGAGCCTCCATGGCGTCCATGATGCAAGGTGACTGCAAAAAAAAAAAAAAAATTTTTTTTTTTTTTTTTTATATGGCTGGCTATTCTGTCAGGACTGGCAGGCGTAGACAAGACAAGAGACAGTGACCCTAGATCTGAACCCACCCACTGTCACCTGCCTACTTGCCTCGGTCGACCCTAAACGGTCGCGGACAACCACGGAGTCGGTCCCTACACTGCGTAGGTGAATACACAAAACGTAGACAGACAAACAAAACACAATAGAGGATAGTCAACTAGCAGGGTCAAAACCAAACAGACAACGCAGTACAAAATCAGAAGGAGAGCGGATAGTCAAATGTCAAGCAAGAGGTCAGAACACGGGCAGAGCAATAGCAAGGGGATTAGGACAGGGAACGCTGGGAAAGGAGTAGGGGAGCTGGGACTAGTGACAACTAATAGCCAGCGGGGAACTGAGGATCTGACTGCTTTTTATCCAGGGTAAGAGCTTAGGTCCAGCAGCTGATTGGAGCAGCCCTGATTCCAGCACCAAGCTCAGCTGAACAGACCTAGCAGTGCAGTAACCCCTGCACTGCCAGAAGACTCACAAGCAAGGCAGGTGTGGCTGAAGTAAAACACAGTTCAGACACAATTCCTATGCAAACACAGACAAAAATTCAGCGCTTCCTCGGCCGCCTGGCACAGACCGAGGAGCGCAAAGTCACATTCCTAACAATTCCTCTGTAAAAAAAAACAACTTCAATTCTGATAGGTTGGTGCGTTTTCTCCCATGAACTGCTCACATCGGGTCCTTCCACAACATTACTATTGGACTGGGTTTAGGACTCTGACTTGGTCATTTCAAAACTGTAACTTTATTCTTCTTTAACCAGTCTTTGGTAGAACGGCTTAGGAGTATTTTCTTACTGCATTTCCCGCATTCCACTGAGATTCAGCTCACAGACAGATGTCCTGACATTTACTTTTAGAATTTGGGGGTATAATTCAGAATTCATTGTTAAATCAATGGTAGCAAGACATCCTGTTTTTCTTTAGCGAAAATTATTACTCTCAACTTGGTGAAATTGAATTTAAAATGTAATTTAACAAATATTTGGAAATTAAATTTGTAATTGAATTTATTTATTTATTTTAAATATTCTTGCAGTAAAGACAAGAAACGTAATGGTAGGGACGAATAAATAACAATACAGTCTTCCTAAGAGGCCCTGGAATTTGAGGATGTATGAGAGAGCAAGGATGCCTGTAAAGACCTTAAATTCCCTGGAAATATTTTTTAAAAATTTGAGAGCAGAATTTTTTTTTAAAGTAATTTTAATTTTCTTTTTACAAAGTTAATTTGAATAAGATATAGTTTTAGGCAATGTTCACATGTATTTTTGCTGTCATTTTTAATTTTGCAATTAAAACAATGGTTGTTCTTGTCAGGGAAAAAAGTTTTGCGTTGAATTCAATGCAAACAAGGACTGTTTTGAACAATGGTCGTTTTTTCTACGGCCGTAGAAATAATTTACGTGAATTATTTCCGGCTGTTATGCATTGATTTTAAATTTCAGTGCAACAACGACCCATGTTGAAAACTTGCTTCAATGGCCGTTGTTTTTATTGCCAAACAATGTGTGAACATAGACTTACAGTAAAATGGAACCTCTTAAAAATCAAGCCTAGAAGGAAATTGTGAAAGACCAATCTAAAAATAATTCTTGTCATGCATAAGACATGGCCACGGGGCCAGGCCCTGGAGAAAACAATCCCCCAGAGAGGGTGTAGGTTTTTAAGATTAACAGAATAGACACTACTACAGGGGTGGGGTGATAAGGGGGATAACACTGAAGCCCCTTTATGAAGTGGCACACACACACACTACAATTGTTCAATGCAGACAGGTAACATCATCTGCTGTCTTGGACACATTTATCTCAAATGGAATTTATTTTTTGGCAATAATGTACATTCTAGTTCCATCCTGACTCTAAAAACATCCATAAAACCTACAATATACAGAGATGTGACACAAAGACAGGTACATATGCCTGCATTCACTGACAGCAAGCAAGGGTAGAACTATAACTTTTCATATTACAGAAACCTAGGCTGAGGGACACATGTAAGTCTATGGAAGCAGCATTTTCTCTAGCACTGAACAGGTGCATGGAGATGATGCAGATTAGGTCTCCTGGGGCCCGGGTTACAAAGTCAATAGACACCTAACACGTCCCACAGAGAGGAGATCATGTGTCCTGTGTCTACAAAGGAAGGGGGAAGAGGGAGCAGCATGTTGTTAGAGAGGGCACAGAGAAGATGATTTTAGACGTTCAAAGCGGATAAGAATGAGAAAAAAAACAGGGAAAGGGTGCAACATAGGTTATACATGTATATTAGACATAGGGTGGTATTGGCGATTGGGAGGGGGATTGTTTAGAATATTGTTTTTGTTACCTGGATAACGCCTTTAAGAACAGAGGTCTGATTCTGTGGACATTTCCCCCCACCCCCACACTAATGTTCTGAGCCACCAGCCCCTCAGCACAGACAACCCCACTGTTGTGCCCTGAAAAGGACAGTTAGTAAAGTTCTTCAGTCTCCTTTTCTCTCACTGCCTGCAGCGCCAGCCTCTCCCTTTACTTACCAGCAGTACAATGGCAGCAGGACGTGTGACCAGCATTATTATAGACCAGGATCACATGTCCCACCTGACTAATTCCAGCCATGCCCCGCAGGATTGCCAGGGCAGCGGTGACGCTTACAAGCTTGCTAATTGACTGCCGAGCCGTCAGCTCATCAACCTTTTAACAAACTTTACTTTAGAACAACAAACAGATACACGAACAGATGCGTTAGATTTCTTGTATCAGTTTGTATTCACAAACACTTGCTTTCCTGCACAAACTGAAACTTAGCGGTTTGAATTTGTTCATCCCTACTTGTGGACTATTGTACATCTTTCTTTTAGCATGGAAGGTAATAGTGGTCTTGAATTTCCTCCTTTACTTACAGTCTGTTGGACTATGGACTTGTGGTGTCCAAACTCTTTAGAGATGGTTTTGTAACATTATACAGCCTGATATGTATTAACTTCTGTGGTTCTTAGAAACCTCTGTTGTCTGTGACATGATACTCCTAAACTGATCTAAAACTGATCTCCCACTCACACCCGATTGTTATCCCATAGATTAAAAATACCTGACTCCAAAGTTCCCCATACATTTTATACTCTACTTGTCAGTCAGTATTAAGTGTATGGGGGTCTCCCAGGACTCCACTGACTAATGATGCTGGAGGAGATAGGGTCGGGTGCAATGGAATTTCACTGCCCGACCCCTCTGTTCTTGGAGAGATAAGCCACCACCTGAGCAGTCTGGCTGCAGCTTACCCCTCTTATCCTATAGAGAACACAGGATTTTTTGGCAATGCAACTACCGCCCTCCGTGCTCCAATCCATCCATTCGATCTGGCCCATCCATCCTCATGATTATTTAGGTGTCAATCTGCAGTGATGCCACTTCAGTACTCATCACTGCAGAGCACCAGATGAATATTGTAAGCAGGGACAAGCTGGCATGGCAGATTGTTGCACTGTTGGTGGTAGTCCTCAGTGCACCAAACTGCCTGATCTGAATATTAATTAAACTTAGTTAATTACATTTAGTGAAAATGGCACTGAAGATGAATGTAAGAAATCCGCCTTCATTGTCAGTGTACCAGGAAGTATAACCACAAAATACCAAACTAAAACCCACAAAACAAATGTATTTTTGGTGGTTGTAAAATATACTGTATGCTTACTGATGTTGGAGTACCCCTTTAACTCACAGTGGTTTGCACCGTTAACATTGCTGCCTTCCAGCACTGAGATCCTGTATGAAAATCATCTACATGTAGTTTGTATGTTTTCCCTGTGTTTACATAGGGTTATTGATGGAGATAAGGCGCTGACATTTTGAATAATTACTTTTACTCAGTGTTTACAGAAGGCGGCCTTCACAGTCACAGGCTGGTTGGACACAGCATTGCCTCCAGTTATATGGGTTCAGCTCCAGTATTTTCAGAGGCTGAAGTTGCAGAGGAACTCGCCCGTTTGAAGTTGAATAAGGTGATAGGTCCAGATGGTGTCCATCCCAGGGTTCTTAAAAAACTCGGATCTGTGATTTCTGCCCCCCTGACAGATCTGTATAACCAATCCCTGCTAACAGGAGATATCCCTGATGATTGGAGAATGGGGAGTAGAGAAGAGCCCAGTAACTACAGGCCAGTGAGCTTAACATCTATAGTAGTAAAGATAATGGATCCCCTAAGAATCAACTATTTGATGGATCTAAACCAGCATGGCTTTACTGCGGGCCGATCATGTCAGACTAATCTCATTGATTTCTTTGATTATGTCACAAAAATGTTGGATGAAGGTGGTGCTGTGGATATCGCCAATCTGGACTCCAGCAAAGCCTTTGATACAGTTCCCCATAAAGAGCTGATAGAGAAGTTAGAGAAAATTGGACTTAATCCCTGGATAGTTCAGTGGATTTGTGGTTGGCTGAAGGATAGATATCAGAGGGTTGTAGTTAAAGGGGTACACCGGCGCTGATAAAAACAAAAAAAAAACACAGGTCCCTGAAGCTTCAGTTGGTCTTCATTTTTTTCTTTGCTTCCTGGTTTGGGCTTTCCCATGATGCACTATGTCTCCTGTGATATCTAACTGACTCTGTAAAACTGTTAGATGGCTTACAGCTTGCTCATCCAATCAGAGCTGAGCAACCTGAGTCATCTGATAGATGTCCAGTTCTGGAGACCTCACCTAAAAAAGGACATTGATAAAATAGAATGGGTCCAAAGACGGCTGTAACGCCTGGAGTAGTGGATCCACTGGACCGTCACCAGCGATGGCACTAACCTCACCAGGGAGCGGAGTCTAAGGGGCCGCTGGTTTTCACCAGAGCCCGCCGCAAGATGGGATGGACTTGCTGCGGCAAGCGACCCCCAGGTCGCTACCCCTGGCTTGGTTGCTAGTGACGGCGGGCGAGGCGTGGCAGGAGCAGTAGGCAGGAGATGGTGCTGGCAGAGGCCTGTAGGCTTAACCGCAGGAGTCAGGCTGAACACAGGAGCAATGGTGTGACAGGGGAGCAGGAACCAGGAACAAGGACTAGGGACCAGGTAGCGGATAGGAATCAGAAACAAGGACTAGGGACCAGGTAGCGGATAGGAATCAGGAACAACAGGGAGCTGGGCCAAACGCTATGGGAAGCATGTAGAGGCTCCAACACCTGGAAGGGGGCAGAGCTGGAACTTATAGGGGAGTGATTGACATATGGACCAATTAGGAGCGCACTGCCCCTTTAACTCTGAGACAGCCGGCGCGCGCGCGCCCTAGGAGGCGGGGAGGCCCTGTACATGGACCCCGGCAGCTGCATGGAGAGGTCGCGGCGGCGGTCCGGAGCACGGGACGCCGCCGCGGCCGTGACAACTGCCACAAAAATGGTGGAGGGTGTGAGGCATAAACCATATCAGGAAAGACTTAAGGATTTGAATCTGTATAGTCTGGAGGAAAGAAGGGAAAGGGGGGACATGATTGAAACCCTTAAGTATGTTAAAGGACTAAATAAGGTTCAGGAGGGAAGTGTTTTAGTAAAAAAAAAAAACTGAGCTCAAGAACAAGAGGACACAGTGAGAGGTTATCTGGGGGAAATATCAGAAGCAACCTGAGAAAATATTACTTTACTGAAAGAGTATTAGATACTTGGAACAAACTTCCAGCAGATGTGGTTGGTAAATCTACAATAACAGAATTTAAACACGCCTCGGATAAACATATATCTATCCTAAGATAATAAGAAAGGAAATACTAAAAGGGCAGACTAGATGGACCCAGTGCTCTTCTTCTGCTGACAATCTTCTATGTTTCTCTGGGTTCTCTGGTTACCTCTCATACTCCATATAGTGGAAGGTTAATAGGCTGCCCATAAAAAGCCACCCAAATGAAGTGTATTTGGTTGTTAGCCCTGATTGAGGATATCACTTATGTGAATGTACATTGTTAAAGAATTTGCCAGTGCTATATAAGTAACAGATATATAAATAATAACTTGGGTATTGCTTTATAGAATAAGAATAATAAAAATGTATAACTATGTGCACACAGACTATCTGCTTTGCCAGTGTTTCCCATGGATCCTTTTTTAACCACAAAATATTTTTTTAAATTAAAGTTTTCCAGTAGAATGGGAAAAATATAATTATTTTCATATATAAAAACGAGAAGTGTTGGTAAAGAACATCCTGTCTTTCTTCCGTTGCAGACACGTGTGCACACTTTTAAAGTTCCACTTTTCTAATAATAAAGATATATTAGCAGACTTGCCAACAAATACGTGCAGGGACATTTTATATGACTGGTCTGTCTGACAATTTAAGGTAAAAAAAAAAATGCTTGCTAAACAGAAAAAATTACTATACAATTTTAGAACTGACTTTTTTTTTGGCAATGTATGAATATTATGTTAGTTAGCACAGAAGTTAAAGCAATTCAAAGCAATGAATGAACAATTGGATTATTGAACGATTATACTATTGCATGATATTGCGTGAAGACTCCCCTGAACCCTCAGGTTCACAGCCTCAGACTCTACTGCCCAATTTCACTTAGAGTTGCTGTTATCTATGACCCCCCGGCTCACCTCGACCATTCCTCAACCATTTTGCCACCTGGTGGCCAAACACTACCACTACAGCCTGAAAACTACCTTAGATACTGCAGCTCCCCTTACTCCCCATACATCCCGCCACAGATGCCAGCAGCCCTGGCACACGCCACACTTGGCAAACTTGCTTTCTTCAGTGGTGCTCTAGGACTGCTAAAAGTCTGTAGAGGAAATCTAGAAACCCAGCAGATTTCTTACTCTGCCTTTCATCTTGCCAAAAAAGTCTACTTCACCTCTCTTATCTCTTCAATGTCCAACAATCCAAAATGCTTCTTTGATACCTTTATCTCTCTTCTTAAAGGAGAAGTACGGTGAACTTGAAAAAGGGAAGAAAGCCAGGGAGTGAAGAAAAATAATAAACAAACAACAATATCCATCCAGTACCCCATAGCATCACTCCTGGGTTTCATTGACAGCCGCCGGCCACCTGCAGCTCTTCCAGATGCAATATCATGTTCCTGGTTGATCAATTGCCCACTTAGCCAAGCAATGACTGGTTCAGGACACCACCCCAGTCACTGACTAGCTGAGCGGGGAATTGCTCAGATGGCCCCTGATGTTACAGCTGGAAGAGCTGTTTACATGACTTACCTGGATTCCAGACGAAAACTATATCCACAGGCCATCGCATGGACCTGGAAGTGGCACTACAGAGACACAGGTTTACTTTGTTTATTTTACTGCATCCCCCCTGCCTTCCTCCCTTTTTTTAATTTCACTGGTGTCTTGTCCTTTAAGCCCAAAGTTTGGACACCCATTGCTGACCTCTGTGCTGATGACCTAGCCTCCTACCTTAAATTCAAAATTGACACTATCCGCTCTGACATCACCTCCCATACCCAAAGTCCCATAGACATTGTCTCTTCTGCCATAACTACTCCCCCCACTAAAATATTTTACCTCTCACTCTCCTCTGTTATCTATCCCTCCTACTTTAAACATTCTGTATAACCCCACTACTGAAAAATCTCTTGAACCTGTGCATCTATCAACCTATCTCTAATTTCCCTTTCATCTCTAAACTCCTGGAATGTCAAGGACCCTTCTCCTGCCTATGTGGTACTAGCATAACTCCTGTGCATCAAGTTTGATATCTTTGGGTTATGCTAGATTCTGATCTTTTACTCCCTATATTCAAGCTCATAAGCTCTTGCAAGCTCCTGTCACCTGCATCTCAAAAACATCTCCAGAGTCTGCCTAAATACATTCCTTTAAAAATTAAGGAATAAAGTGTTGTACAATCCTTTTTACTGGTGCTTTCCTCTTCTTTAAAGGGGTTATCCAGTGCTACAAAAACATGGCCACTTTCTTTTAGAGACAGCACGACTCTTGTCTCCAGTTCAGGTGCGGTTTGCAATCAAGCTACATTCACTCCAATGGAACTGAAGGGCAAAACCCCGCCCAAGCTGGAGACAAGAGTGGGGCTGTCTCTGGAAGAAAGTGGCCATGTTTTTGTAGTGCTGGATAACCCCTTTAACTACACAGATTAGGTCAATGATGGCTGACCTTGACACTCCAGCTGTTGTAAAACTACAATTCCCATGATACCTGGGCAGCCAAACCATATCTTTGGTTGTTCAGCATGATGGGAATTGTAGTTTTGCAACAGCTGGAGTGTCAAGGTTAGCCATCACTGGATTAGGCTGATATGGTCAAAAGTAATAGCAAAGACTAAAGGCAGTATAATAATATCCCTTTGGTTCCTATAGCTTACCCTCCAGTGTCCAGATCGGACCAGTTCCTAGGTGGCAAGCCCTCTTTTTCCACACCAAAGTAGTTCTTGTGCACAACCTTTCTAGGAGAGTGATTGTAGGATACAGGTGTTAACTGATTATGTGCCCCTGTGTTTCTTTTTCTCTATTTTAAGCGCAATACAATAGAGTCTTAGGTGTAGACAATACAAGAAATTCCATATTATCCATAGCTTGCATAAAGTGAAGAGTAAGCAATTTTTTCATTTCATATAAGAAAATGCAGTTTTGCCATTTTATATAAGGACAAGGAAAAAAAACTTTTTTTTCTAAAAGATAAAGTATGTGTATTAAAGCAATAAAATGATGAATAATACTTACTAAACCTATCATATTTTGTCAACATGATTTATCTGTATGCATTAAAAGTAAAATGTAAAGTATTGGTTAATGGCAGTATACCAATATATATAGTATAACAATAAAGATGAAATCATTTTCCTGGCCCTATTCTATTACATAACAACAACCTCTGTGGTTAGATGGCTAATAGCTACTTAATGTGAGCCACAAAAAACAAATCTTACTCGAATAAGCCTCCAATTTATATGTGCTCAGCCTTATATTTTTTTGCAGTAACCACTTGGTTTTCCCAGAACGGACATGTAATGTTTCCATAACTAGACTCTGAAGTCGGGATGAGTAGCTCACATTACCCTTAAATGGATGAAAGTGATAAGGAGCGGCTCAAGAAAAGGCTCCAGGGAGAACGCAATATGTTCCATAGATCCTTGACTTTATTATTTTCAATATACTATTTTAAAAGTAAATAGGGAATATTACTATAGCCCTCTATGTGTCAGTGGGCCCACTTGGTGGTTTTAAGGGAGGTTTGGTAAAGATGATATGTATTCTTCATCATGCTGCATAAATATACTTCTGACAGGAACCTGGGGAAAGTCAAGAGTGAAATATAGTTTCCCGCTTTTGCATCAGACTCCGTTAGAAGGAGAAGCTTGTAAACATCTATAGCTTTTGTAGACTCAGTGGAAAAAAAGTACAGGTCAAGGGGCAGGTCTGAGTGGTCTGAAATGGACTAGACATTCTTGGGTCATTTCCAGTGCTTCTTCATTGCTCCTTGATACATAATGCAAGACTTTGATGGACAACCAGCTTTTCAGTCGCCCTTCCAGTCCGCATTAGATATAGATGGAAAAACCGATAGACCAAACTTGAGTAAGAGCATAAATTCATTTGCACCCTACTTCTTCCAGTAGATGTTAGATGCTTTCACAGACAATGCTTTTATAATCTATAGCATCTTGGTCTGTCCTGACTCCAGAATGCCACTTATCCACCGACACGCCTTTCTTTGTTAAATTAGAAGGCAAAGACTTTTCCTTATTGGTTTCACAGCATCCAAGGCTCAACAACTGCTGAATAGCATGTTGCAGAACGTAGCAAAATATCTCCCAGCTGCATTGCATTGAAAACTTGTTGACATAATGTAAAACATCACTAGAAGTTAAATTGGTACCGTGTGGGTAACTATGTAATAATGTCACATATGGTTTTGTTTTGTCAGTTTGCTTAGGTTACTTTTTGCAGAAAGCTAATTGCTTTTGGTATAACACAATCCCTGTTGTTTTGCATTATATCATTTGACTTGTTGCTTGGCGAGGTAAATAAATCAGCATGTCTGTGAATTTTTTATTGCAGTGCGCTGAGGGAATGAGATTAAATAACTGACTGATTGATCAGATTTCATAGAACCACGTCTCTCATTAGGCTCAGGTTTTTACACACGTTGCCTGATTTAGACAAAGTGATGACATATCTTAGCTGATAACATAGTGCTAATAATATGCTAACATGCACTTTTATTCCCAATGATCGAATCTGGCTTAGATATAATATTGGCGCATCATATAAAATAATAGCTAAATGACCATAACTGAGATAGTCAAATAACAATAAAAATATTGATGGCATCATGTCTAATAAAAATGAACAGATCACTGGTTAAATTTTTAAGGTGAATGTATCATCAGGTACAAATAAATAAAGGGGGGAGCTCAGACAACAAATATATAATGGGGTGCAGCTAAGGGTCCATATTAGCAATTGTCAAAAACAAAAGAAAAAGCTGGACACTATATTTAAAGCGCACACCATTCAATGAAATGTAAAAGATTTATTTTTATTGCGACATGATCCAATAACAAAAACACCAGAACAAACATGATTGAAAGCAATTAAAACACAATATAGGTGTATGGTAACCTAAGTAAGAGGATATGGTGATCCCCCACTTCACCAGGATATTAGACAAAAGTTTTACTCCACATGATCCAATATATATATATATATATATATATATATATATACCTGATTGCATTATGCAAACACAAAAAGGTTGGCGCTAGATGTAATGACAATCTTCCTCAAAACAGTAATTACAATATTATGACAGACAATTAAATACACCCTAGTTAACCCCTTCAGGACCAAGCTAATTTTCATTTTTTCCTCCTTGTGCTTAAAAGGCCATGGCACTTGCATTTTTACACCAACAGACCTGCATGAGACCTTATTTTTTGCGTCACTAATTGTACATTGCAATAACAGGCTGAACTTTTGCATAAAATATGCTGCGAAACCAGAAAAAAATTATATGCGCAGTGAAATTGAAAAAAAAAACAATTCTTTTTCTTTGGGGGGTTTTCGTTTTTACGCCGTGTGTCCTATGGAAAAACTGACATGTTATATATGTTCCTCAAGTCGTTACGATTACAATGATATATAACATGTATAACTTTAATATTATCTGATGGCCTGTAAAAAATTCAAACCATTGTTACCGAATATATGTTCCTTAAAATCGCTCTATTCCCAGGCTTATAGCGCTTTTATCCTTTGGTCTATGGGGCTGTGTGAGGTGTCATTTTTTGCGCCATGATGTTTTCTTTCTATCGGTACCTTGATTGCGCATATGCGACTTTTTGATTGCTTTTTAGTACAATCTTTCTGGATTTGATGCGACCAAAAATTTGCGCTTACACCGCTTACCGTGCGAGATCAGGAATGTGATTAATTAATAGTTCGGGCGATTACGGACGCGGCGATAGCAAACATGTTTGTTTATTTATTTATTTATGTTTATTTATAACATGTGAAAGGGGGGTGATTCAAACTTTTATTAGGGGAGGGGGCTTTTTATTAATAACATCACTTTTTTAAAAACTTTTACACTTATATTAGAAGCCCCCCTGGGGGACTTCTAGTATAAGTGCACTGATCACTCATTGATCCATGCTGTATATAGTTATACAGCATAGATCAATGAGATTGGCACTCGTTTGCTGTAGCCGAAAACAAACAAGTGCCGAGCTGAGGGATGGCGCCATCTTGGAGCGGTCCCCGTCCGGCAGCAGTAACGTGGGAGGAGCGATCTCCGCCACTAGACACTAAGGAAGTGCTGCATCCGGTAATCGGATGCAGCTGTCATCTTTGACAGCTGCATCTGATTACCTTATAAGCGGGCATGGCGATCGAACCGTGCCCGCTAATAGCCGCGGCCCCAGGCTACATGAGGCACCCAGGACCACGGCGGTTCAGAGCGGGGTCGCCGCGCGTACCCGTACAGTTACGTCCTCGTGCGGGAAAGGGTTAAAGCAAGTAATCACAATCTGTAGGCAAACACTTTCACATGTAACAATCAATAAAGGATAAAAGCAGGCACTCACCAGCAGTGTGTTCAGACCATCCGGCTTATATTGCTGTGCACAGGGGGAGCGGGGGAGACAACGTGGGTACCCACCTTGTCTCCCCCGCTCCCCCTGTGCACAGCAATATAAGCCGGATGGTCTGAACACACTGCTGGTGAGTGCCTGCTTTTATCCTTTATTGATTGTTCATACAGCATGTTTATTTCGGATTGAGCACCACCACATACCGGACCCAGCCTGAGATAGTGCCATCTAGTGGAGAGCCAGGCAGTGCCATCACTTTTTTTCTTTCTTGTTGACTTTGACATGTAAAGTGCTAGTAGTGTTATCGCATGTAAACTGCTATGATTGTTATCACTGGTATTGAGGAATATAATCCAAACAATCAACAATAGCAATTGTGTTAGATGGACGTATTGTCATTAAGAAGCCATATGCTGGCTGTTTGCGTTCTGCAGATATGCTACATATAGCCTGCTTACTATAATATGTTCCCTTATAACCTCTTAAATGTCAACTGCCTGGTTCATGCACATAGCCTAATGAACGACAACTAATATGCTTAGACACCATGTTAAATGTTAGTCAGCTAGTCAGCTGTCTTCAATCCTTGAAGACAGTCATGTAAAATACTCCAGAAAGCATTGCACCAAGAGCACATCTATATTTGACCTCTACAAAGTGTTAATAGTAAGTTTGTCTGTCACCAAACTGTCACCACACAGCAGCAAGTGCTAACAATGGCTAAGAGTGAAGGTGAAAGAGGTTTTCCACTTTGAACAAGGTCTTGTTGTAAGTTAAGGGCCCAGGTGATAGGATAGTCAAAAATGTGTCCTGCTGATGTTTCCAGCAAATGGCTGTTCTGTGGGGGTTCAAGTGTTTCATTTCCGTGCAGCGCCACCTCATGTTGCAAATTCATTGGGCTGTTACTATGTGTTTGTTTTTTGTTTTTTAACTGAATTGTATGTAAGAATGAGAGGGATTATTTATTTATACTTTTCTTTTTTTCTTTTGTTTAGAATAAACTCCTCATTTTGCCTCCAAATAGAAAATTACTGGAATGGGAGTGAGTTACAGTAGAAAGTACAAACAAATATACAGATATGACCCTGTGCTTGGATAAACATTGAACGGGCCACTGGTGTACAAGGGGGGGGGGGGTCCTGGGATACACCATTAGTGTATATTTCCAGAAAATCTGGGAATAATTAACCCCTGACAGTGGCAATTTTCATCTTTGCGTTTTTGTTTTTTCCTCTTCATATTTAAAAGGCCATAGCACTTGTATTTTTCCCCTACAGACCCACATGAGCCCTTAATTGTTCCGCCACTAATTTTACATTACAATGGCAGACTTAATTCTTGCATAAAATATGCTGCAAAACCAGAAAAAAATCATATTGAAATTGAACAAACACTTTTATTTCCTTTAAAAGGCTTATTTTTTTAAAAAGCCATAAAATAAAATAAAAGTTATGCAAGTTGCATATCAATTTAATCATACCGCTTTGAGGAACATATATAACATGTGAGTTTTACCATCGGGAAAAAAAGTGTTTTTGCATTTACGCCATTTACCGTGTGATATCAGGAATGGGATAATTTAAAAGTTCGGGCACGCGCCGATACCAAATATGTTTATTTATTTATTTTTATAAAATTGGAAAAGGGGGTGAATCAGACTTTTTTTAGGGGAGGTTTTTTTAAAAAAATAATAAAAACACTTTTGTAACTGGCCCTGGGGGACTTCTAATATTAATTAGAAGTCCCCCTGCGGGACTTCTAATATAACTACATTGATCTCTCATAGAGATGAGTGTAGTATACTTAATACAGCACTGATCCATTAGATCGGTGCTTTATTGGTCTGGTCTGCTGCAGACCAGATCAATAGAATACCGAGAGAGGATCAGTGTCACTCCAAAGCTGAGGCTCAAGCCGATAAGCAAAAGGGATCCCTCCGTCCGTGATCGCATCGAGGGGGGATCCGCCACTAGAACTCAGGGAAAGGCCCATAGAGGACTTTTAAATGCAGCTGTTATGTTTGACACCTGCATTTAAAGGTCTTAATTAGTAAGAGCAGCGATCGGCCCTGAACTCCCCTAGCGGTGAGATGGCGAAAATATATGTCATCCATCGTTAAGGGGTTAATTTCTGGACGAATAGGAATATAGAAAAAAATGTCAACAAATGTCAGTCCACCTGTTAAATAACACCTATAACACAAATGTCTTCTGTAATTTCAAATGATATTCTGAACAGTTGTCTCAGCAAACATCAAGTGAACATCTTTCACAAAAGATAATATTATGGCCGCAACCTTATATCTTTTTTAAGCCATTTGACAGACTTTTTTTTTAACTTAACGGGTGTTATTTGAGACTTTGAGACTTTTGGGAGCTTGTGTGCCTCTCAATAAATCCAGCACAGCTGATATGGTGCATGTTTTGTGAAATATGTTCACTTGTTTTCGAAGATGAAAGTTAAGAAACAAGAAGATAACTGCAAGTGGCACTTGGTGACATGTTATTGTGATAAGCCATTTCAGGAGTACCTACCTGAAGAAGGGTTTTATTTGTTAAAGAGAACCTGTCAGGCGTTTCATGCTGCCCATACCATAAGCAACATAGAACAGATATATGCTCCCTTATTACAGTCTATGATCCACTCTAAAGGCTACAGCATTTCACAGAAATTATAGTGTAAAAACCAGGTAATGAGGCTATGAGTCTATGGTGGTCCCAGCCTGTTTCTTGCTGCCCTGATGACTCAAAGCCCCATTTCTGCATGATTCTTAAAGTATACCTGCCATGACATAAAAAAAAAAAAAAAAAAAAAACAGCAAATACAAAGTTAATGTTTGCATTACGTATGCTCTCCATTTTAATTTTGATGCTCCATTGGTCCATGTAGTGCCAAATTGTGCTGCTCATGCTTCTTCATTTGAGATGGTGGGTGGGCCAAAAAATTAGTAAGTTTACTCTGGCCAATCAGCATTCATCTTCACTAACATAATTTCCTGCACTTGGTCTCTTTTTTTGCTGTTACTAAAGACCAAATGGGCTTAGTGATGGATCCTTGACTGCAGTTTTTCAGTAAGTGAGACACCTAGGGACCAAATTAGCATTGTGTTTCATGTAGAAAACGGGAAAAAAATGAATGAAGTCAAAGATGTAGCATATCACCTCCCCTGCTGATTTAACATTATTTATTGGTAAAGACAGTGCCCATGTACTCTATTATTTCTCATATATAACGCAGTTTATGGAGTGAATAATAGATACTCTCTGTTTCATGCTGTTAACGATTTAGGAAGTACAAAACTCAAGAAGTGTTCTCTCTATTAGCAATGTCTTATGATTGTATTAGTACATTTAAAAACAAGTGTATGCATTTAATCTCATATGTAATATATATATATATATATATATATATATATATATATATATATATATATTCCAGTCATTTGCTTTTATTGTAGAAAATGTTCAAAATGAGGAGTGATCTGCTTATTGACTGGATTTAATGTAAGTAATTATGACTTGCAAATGGTACATGTGCTCATGTTTATGTATATGGTAAATCTACAGGGATCCTTTTCTGCTGGGAATTGTACTATGGAAATAGCAATCACCACAGTACCCAATGTCTGTAAGATATTTTATATTAAGTTATTGATCTGTGTCTGTGCCCAATTTTGTCTGGATTTCAAGAATGACCTTGAGGTGAAAGGTTCTATAGTCAGTGTGACCAGAATGGACCATCTGTTCCAATAAATGTTAATGGCTCAAAAATACTCAAAGTAAACCACAGATAATAGGAAAATCTTTAATAGTGTCTAAAGTTGATTGTTTGAATGGAAATACATTGAGTGACTAGTTCAGCTACTCAACATGAGTCACAACCATGACGGTGAAGCATATATTTGTATGCATTATTACTATGCAAAATTAAAAAACTATTAATTTTGTGGTTTAATATTCTCTACCTGTATTTTTCACTAATTGAGGAATGCTAACCACCTGGCCAGTGGGAGCTGATGGGAAAAATGAAGGGCTTTTTTTTGTTAAGGGACTCTGTCACCTCCAAAACACCCACTAAACTATACATTATAAACCAGTATACAAGTAGACCAGTAGATTATACACCAGTAGAGTATACGACGCAGATTCTATATCTGCAATTTTTACCTTTCTACATTCTTGCATTCCTTTGCTATAAGCCACAAATGAAGGAGTGTAAGTTATCCTCTCCATTATATTCTTGAGCTAAGTAGTCCTCTCTATGCATTAACATGCCCAGTTTGTAGGCTTACAGCGGTGAGATACAGAGGAGTAGAAAACTACAAATTACAGACATGGAATCAGCATCCTTTATCCTTCTTACAGATTAATTTAGATTAGGGTGTTAAGGAGCATGGGTTGGAGGTGATAGGATCCCCCGGTGACCCCTAAGCTTAAGTAGGCCCCCTCTAGTTTAAGACACAACCATTCCTTGTGTCTGTGTGTCTGTGAAATAAGTTTACCGCCTGTGTCCTGTGTTAGAGTGGCAGTGGGTCCATCTTTCCTTTATAAAAGATTAATAAAAGATGCCATTTAAAAATACAGCTCGTTCCACAAAAAAACAAGTACACAGAAGAATAAATTAATGGCTCTAAAAAGGAGGGAAAAAATGTAATTAGTGGTTAACTTCTTACCACACTTTGGTATAATAGTACCACAAAGACCTTGCTTACTATTATGTCATGTAATGACATGGTCATTGCCATTGTGTTTATGTGTATGAGATCTTAAAGAGTACAGTAGTTGTGGATTGGACTACCATGATTAATTCCACTTGAGAGCTCTTGGCACCGCAGTTCAACACTGAGAACAGCCTACAGACCATTAACTACTTAAAGATGGCCTACCTGACAGTCCATGTCCTTAAAGCCTATTAAGTGTAATAAAAAAATAAATCTATATCTATTTATTTATCTTTCTATCTATCTTTCTATCTATCTATCTATCTATCTATCTATCTATGGCATAAAATAGGCTCAGTGGAGCTGTGTTGGTCCAACTGGTGTGCAAATTGTACTGCCAGTAATAAAATCAATGGGAACTAGGAGCAGGGAAATTATTCTAGTTATTGTGTTTTATTATAATTTTGCTTTTTGGTGATTGTGCCGAAATATTTTACCATAATAGTGAGGCAGGTGTCTCACTTTGATACTTGAAGCAATGTGTACTATGTGGTCTTGTACCCCTTGATGGTTTATATTAGCCTTCATTACAACTTACTTGCACCTTCAGGCTATGTTCACACAACGTACTATAAGTAAAGTATTAATCACGGCCGTTGTTGCCAATTTGCAACACGGCCGTGATTAATACTTACATTAATACTTACATTACACTTACATTGTGCTGCAGCTGAGGAAATCCCAGCCGGAGTTTATACACATAGCATACACTCCAGCCAGGATTGCTAGCGGCCACGCAAAAAACTCACATGTCAGTTTTCTGCGGCCGCTATTTATTGAATAGCAGCCGCAGAGAACCTGTCAGTTCACACAATGGATCGTGCGCAGAAGCAAAATTAGGGGGGGGCAAGGGGGGCAGTGGCCCCTGGGCCCACTCAGGCAGGGGCCCACTGAGGTCCCAGACGGTTAATGCTGTCTGTAGAAGCTATTGCTTTTGCAGACAGCCTTAACACGTCTGTAGGGGCCCCCAGACGGCATCAGCGACCGGCAGTTGCGGGTCCCCTGCTCCTGGGGGCCCCACTCAGTCACCTGATGCTGCCCCTGGCCAGGGATGTTCTGCTCTCTCCTCTCTTCCTGTTTCCTCACATGTTGCACAGCACACTGTAGCTCCGCCCCCTCAGCTACACACTGCTCTGCATAGTGCTGTGTGTGAGGAGGGGAGGAGGGGCAGCCATGTGAGGAGAGGAGCCAAGGGATCCTGCTACTGTATGGCTGCCAGCAGGTGTATGGCTGACTGAAGAGGAGCAGCAGCAGCTGACAGTGAGTGATCACCATCATCTGTGTGTCTGTCAGGCTGCTGCTGTGTGCTGTAGGTGGTAGAGGGCAGACTGAGTGAGGGGAAGTACAGAGCGCCCCCCTCCTGATGCTGGAGCCTGGGCATCTCTGTACAGGCAGCAGCTTCACTCAACTGGTTCTAAGTTTATTCGTTTCTGCCAATAACTTTGCCCCCCTCCCCTGTGCAGAGCTCAGTGCATCATGGTGGTTCCTTTTATTATCTACCCCCCTAAACAGCAACATACAATGTGTCCTATCTGTGCCCCAACAGTGCCCCCTCCAGTGTGTTATCTCCCTCTTTTACCTCCCCTTAGGCTATGTTCACACTACGTAAGTTCCATGGAAATCACGGCCATTGTTACAACGGCCGTGATTTCCACGGAACTTTATGTAGTGCTGCAGGCTGAAGGGATCCCGGCCAGAGTGTATATACACATCATATACGCTCCGGCCGGGATCTCTCACGGCGCCATAAAAAAACTGACATGTCAGTTTTCCGCAGCCGCTATTAACTGAATAGCGGCTGCAGAAAACCCTGTCAGTGCACGCTATGGAGCACCTGGCTCTGGCCGCTCACTTCATAGTGTGCTGTGGGGAGTTCTGATGCTCCCGAATCAAAACTCTGCGGCGCTGAAGATCATCCGGGATGAACCTTTCAGACCGGCCGTTCCGTGTCCCAGCCGGGTATATGGCAGCCTCCCAACTGTCCAACAGCAGATAAAGTAGGTAGAGATAAGGGTTGGGTGTGCTGGATTTTGCCACCCACTATTATAGATAGATAGATAGCATTCATCTATCTATCTATCTATCTATCTATCTATCTATCTATCATCTCTTAGCATCTATCTATCTATCTATCTATCTATCTATCTATCTATCTATCTAAGAGATGATAGATAGATAGATAGATAGATAGATAGATAGATAGTAGATAGATAGATAGATAGATAGATAGGAGATAGATAGTAGATAGATAGATAGATAGATAGATAGATAGATAGATAGATAGATAAGATAGATATATAGATAGGAGATACATAGGAGATTGATAGATAGGAGATAGATGATAGAAGATAGATAGATAGATAGATAGATAGATAGATAGATAGATAGGAGATAGATAGATAGATAGATAGATAGATAGATAGGAGATAGATAGATAAGATAGATATATAGATAGGAGATACATAGGAGATTGATAGATAGGCGATAGATGATAGAAGATAGATAGATAGATAGATAGATAGATAGATAGATAGATAGATAGATAGATAGATAGATAGATAGATAGGAGATAGATAGGAAATAGATAGGAGATAGATAGAGGTGCCGTTTCTGGAAGAAAGCAGCTATGTTTTTCTAACCTTAGATAACCCTTTTAATTTTTACATGGTTCTATATGTGAAATGTAGAAGCCTCTATAACTTTTCTCAATCCTTATTCACTATGAGTAATGTAGTAGAATAAAGCCTTTGTTATTCAGAAAACATTGTCGTCTGCCAAGGTTCCCTATGGATAACATAATCAGTTGGGGGCCCACTCAGACTCAATCGCCCCCCCTAGGCTGATCCCCTAGCTACGCCCCTGATCGTGCGGTTCTGTTGTGTGCAGCGGAGAATTCGGATTGGGGCGTACACTGTGCCCGCATCCAAATTCATTAGTAGTAAAGATCATTCGGCCGGTCCTGCAGGACTGGCCGGGATGATCTTCAGTAACACTGGCCTGGGTCACAGAACGGCTGGTATTATACATAATGTGAATATGGCCTAAATGTTCACAGGAGGAGTATGTTTGCACTTTATGGTACACTACAATTGATAAGCTAAAGTTGCATGATTCTGACCATATGTCCCCTGATGAACCATATTAAATATTTATTGGGAAATGCATTGCTTAGTAGTGTAGAATAATTAACTTTTTTGAGGTTTTTGCATTTATGGTAACAATATGAAGGTTGGTATTTATTACCCACATACTGTTTGTTGTGGCGTTTTTATACGTTTAAACGTTATAATAAAAGTGAAGTTTTAGTTGCGATACGTCTCAGTGATAACCATATAGAGTGTTGTATCTAGGCTCCTGTTGAATACTAAAAGACTTACTATTCTGTGATATGGTCCCAGTGGTGATGTGACAGCATGCAGATAGTAAGAGGTGGTTTCTGGGTCTATACAGACCCAACACAGTCTTATTAGTGACAGTAGTCATTGTAATAGGGTTGATGTCCCTGCAATGGGTGGAAAATTCCACAGTATAAAAAAAAAGTTCTAAATCAATAAAGTTACCCAATGTGATTTTTTTGGCCAAACCATAAAAATAAAGAAAAAAATCGGTACCCGTAAAATCTCTTCTTTCCTCAAAATCGCTACCCCTGACCAGTTACCCTAAAATATAAATGTACTATATCAGAATTAACCACTGGATCATAACGAACACAAAAAAGTCTTAAGTTAAAATTAAATGATAAAAAAAATTACTAGAAAGAAAAAAGTTCATATAAAAATTAGTTTTATGAAAAATAATGCATAGTAAAAAAGCTAAACTGTGTGGTCTTGAGGCGGTAAAGAACTAGTTGGTCCTGCATCCTGTGTACCCCCCAAACAGAGCATCATTCTCCTGTTCAAAGATAATAAGTTTGCATTATGCTGTGTTTACACGAAACGATAATTGGCCCAATCGTACGATTAACGATGTCGGATTTTTTTTCATAACGATCAGCGTTTAGACGGTACGATATATTGTATGGAAATTCATTTTGCGATCATTTTGCGAACGCTTAAGCCTATCTCACACATTGGTTAAATCGGCGAACGACTGTTTACACGGAACGATTTGCAATTTTTTTTGCGAACGACGATTTTAGAACAAGCTGTAAGATCAAAATGAACGATTTCTCGTTCATCGTTTGATCGTTCGCTGCGTTTACACGTATGATTATCGTTCAAATTCGATCGTTATTGTGCGAATTCACATGATAATCGTTCCTTGTGAACGCAGCATTAGGAAGCACGATTTTCTGCAGCGATACCCTGTGGCTTTAATCAGAATATATTGATTTTAAAATGCAGGTGACATGAAACCCATATGTTGGACCTGGTGGCTGGATGTACCTGCTCTCTACAGCTTCTCATCTATTACTGTGTTATGTCTTCACCTGCTCTGAATATTTATTTAAAGCTTTTTCATGGTATTTATGCCTCACTCACTCAAAAGTAGAGCTGTCCGCAGCCACAGACCCGCAGCTATGGACAGCACTACAGATGTGCATGCATAGCCATCCACAATTTTACGAAGTCATTCATAAGAATAGGTGATCCAGGCTGTATAATGGCTTGCCAGTATGGATACATAGCAGCTACAGATGTGTAACACGAGTCATTGAAATGAATAGGTACTATACTGTCCGGAGTTACGGATCCGTGGTTGCAGACAGTATTGTACTGTTGTGTGAAATGGGCCTTGAGGCCCTATTCCACAGACCGACTTACAGGAGCTATTAGCGCTCGTTTGCTCCTGGTTCCCTGCTTGCTGCCGCCGCTATTCCACGCGGCGGCATCGAGCGGGTGAGTCCGGGAGGGACTGCGGGGGGCAGCCCATAGCATACAGCAGCGGTCTGCTGCCTCCGTTCCTATACCACGGAGCGACGGCAGCATATCGTTGCTGTACGAGTTATTTGTCTTTCAACATGTTTGAAAGACACACGACGCAATGATCAGCCGACATGCACAATGTCGGCTGATCGTTGCCCTCTATTTCACGGGACAATTATCAGCCGATAATCATTCCGTGGAATAGGGCCTTTAGTCATTCTGAATTGTTTGTTTGTTTGCTGCTAGTTCTTGCAAACACTTTATTGTCTTTAAAAGGTCCTTATTTATTTTTATATTTGTTTAAATCAGATAAAGTTTTTTTTTAACCTGTATAACCTCATACAAATTAACAGATGTATCAATTGCTGTTTGTTTGTATTCGCCCAACTAAAACATGCAACATGAGTCCAACCATAATTTTGAGGTTCCCTTTTTGGTCTTCAAAGGCTTTTGAGTCCTGAACATTTACTCCAAACATGTCAGTTTTGTCATTTGACTTCCATCTAAGTTCTAAGTGCCATCTTAGTTCTGGTTATAAGTTCTATGTACCAGATACAATTGTATCCTATCTGTCTAAGTTTTGGATTGTTGATGGATGGACGATAATTTGTTTTCCATTGCTCTTTTGACCCTGTACCCTCGTTTTATTCCCATTTTCTTTAGCCATATTGCAAATAATCAATAATAAAAATCTACCAATTTAGTCTGTTGTCCCTTGTATATCACATTATACATAATATAATGTAGCTATCTAGTTTTGCATTTGTATGGTCTTGGGTGAGTGAGTTTTGTATCCTGTTCAATGAGAATGAATGGCATGATGCTTTCATTTTTTCATAACGCTCACAGTCTATCATGTGCAAGGCAGGATAATCTCTATTCTTACATATCAGAATCATGTGCCCTCTCTGCTTCACACATTTTTCCCTCTTTGTCACAGCTACAATGAAGGTTTCATGGGGGCAAAGGAAAAATGACTCAATTATAGTGGGACTGTCCCCCATTTATTAGTTTTGGTCAAGAGTTATCTTGTTGTTCAATTCTGTCACTGTAGTTGTATTTCTTTTTACCTAAAATTTAACTATTATTATTATTATTATTATTATTATTATTATTTAATAATACCATTATTTCAGGCCCTTTCTATTGGATTGAAAAGGGCCTCTTCTAACACTTCCTGACTGCAGCACATAGTCATTCCAGTCATATTTAGATTTTCTTTTACTGTTTGTGTTAAACATAGCTTTAGATTTGGCCCACCTTTACAATAACCTAATAGATGGCACAGTGTGACTTTCAGAACTGAGCCTGAGTTACTGTGATAACAAAGGTGCATTCTTAGAATGCCTTCAACAGGGGTAGACACCTTGTGCCCCTATAGCTGTTGCAAAACTACAATTCCGATCATGCCTAAATAGATAAAGTGTGCCTAGGCAGGTTCTGCACCCCAAAAGAATTGTCAATGGATCTACGGGAAAAGGTAGTTAAACTGTATAAAACAGGAAAGGGATAGAAAAAGATATCCAAGGGATTGATAATGCCAGTCAGCTGTGTTCAAACTGTGGAAAATCTGGGGCACTGTACAAACCAAACCACGCTCAGGTAGACCAACAAAAATTTAGGCCACAACTACCAGTAAAATTGTTCGGGATGCAAAAAAAAGCCCAAAAATAACACCAGCTGAAATACTAGTCGCCAGAGGAGAGCCATTACTGTGCAAATGCCACAAAGTACCTCACCTACAATACACCAAATAGCACGGAGACGAGCCTCAAAACAAGGTCATTTGGAGAGATGAGACCATAATCGAACCTCTTGGCCGCAACCATAAATGTTACATGTGGAGAGGTGTCAACAAGGCCTATGATAAAGGAACACCATTCCTACTGTAAAGCACAGAGGTGGATATCTGATGTTGTGGGGATGTGGGAGCTACAAAGGCACAGGAAACTTGGTCAAAGATGAAGGAAAGATGAATGCAGCACAGTATCAGCAAACACTGGAGGCAAATTTGTACTCGGCCCGAAAGTTAAGCATCGAAAACACAAGGCCCTGTCATTGGCTTCAGCAGAACATAGTGAAAGTTCTGGAGTAGCCATATTAGTCTCCTGACCTCAATATCATTGGAGAAGTGTGCAGTTCAGGACAGCCCAGGAATCTACAGGAACTTGAGACTTTTAGCCAAGGGCAGCTTTCTGAGAAAATAAAGAGCCTCATCCACAACTACCACAAAGGAGCAATACACGGTATTAAGAACTGGGGTATGTGAACTTTTGATCAGGGTCATTTGGATTTTTGTCATTATGATTTAAAAAGAAAAAAACACAGTAGTTTGGCAATAAATGGCTTCACCCAACCACTAACCATGAGTGGAAAAAAAGTTTTTGTATTATCATTCATATTCTATGGAAAAAGACAAGAAAGCAAAAATTCTGCCGGGGCATGTAAACTTTTGAGCACATCTGTAAGTTTGTCCAAGAATCGGGCAGTTTATATTCATCTCCCCCAGTGTTTTTGGAATCTAATATGCAACAAGTTTACTAACCATCATTTTGGTAACTAGTTTAATGGCTTTAAACAGTTTATTTAAATTGTGCAGATTACAAGGGGATTTTTGTATTACAGAAGAACAATTCATACATAGTGTAACATTTCCCTAACAGTTCCCTTTATTAGAGGTCACACTCAGTAGGATAAACCTTTAAGAGAAGAAAAATTCCCTACGGCGGTCTCATTGACTCATACCACTTCTGCTTTTTCTTTTTTTTCTTTTTTTTTGCAATCTAGAAATAAATTTAAAGTTGTTGGTAGCTTGTGCTGACAAAACGCAACATTCCAACAGTGTAGCAATTGTGTTATTATGCTGTAACATTATAATGTAGCAAATCTCTTTTAATCTTTTTTATGTATGATAGTCTGAATGGCTAGTATATCTAGTATCTAGTGTATAATTTATTTGGTGCAGGATATGTAAGAAACTCCCATTAGTCTGGCAAATAAACATCATAATGAATAAATATAAAAAATATACCAACCTTTATTGAATCAACAGGAAGAACAGATAGGAATCAATCCTTACTGTACACCCGATAGTGCAAATACAGTATAGTCAGGTGCGAACAGATTTTTTTAAGCTCTGTACTGCTCAGAGAATGGGCAGAATTGTCTACACTATGTGCGCATGTCCCTGGTGGCCTAGTAAACCCCCATCAGGCATGTCCCTGGTGGCCTAGTTAACCCCATCAGGCATGTCCCTGGTGGCCTAGTTAACCCCCATCAGGCATGTCCCTGGTGGCCTAGTTAACCCCCATCAGGCATGTCCCTGGTGGCCTAGTTAACCCCCATCAGGCATGTCCCTGGTGGCCTATTTAACCCTCCATCAGGCATATCCCTGGTGGCCTAGTTAACCCCCATCAGGCATGTCCCTGGTGGCCTAGTTAACCCCCATCAGGCATGTCCCTGGTGGCCTAGTTAACCCCCATCAGGCATGTCCCTGGAGGCCTTGTTAACCCCCATCAGGCATGTCCCTGGTGGCCTAGTTAACCCTCCATCAGGCATATCCCTGGTGGCCTAGTTAACCCCCATCAGGCATGTCCCTGGTGGCCTAGTTAACCCCCATCAGGCATGTCCCTGGTGGCCTAGTTAACCCCCATCAGGCATGTCCCTGGAGGCCTTGTTAACCCCCATCAGGCATGTCCCTGGTGGCCTAGTAAACCCCCATCAGGCATGTCCTTGGTGGCCTAGTTAACCCCATCAGGCATGTCCCTGGTGGCCTAGTTAACCCCCATCAGGCATGTCCCTGGTGGCCTAGTTAACCCCCATCAGGCATGTCCCTGGTGGCCTAGTTAACCCCCATCAGGCATGTCCCTGGTGGCCTATTTAACTCTCCATCAGGCATATCCCTGGTGGCCTAGTTAACCCCCATCAGGCATGTCCCTGGTGGCCTAGTTAACCCCATCAGGCATGTCCCTGGTGGCCTAGTTAACCCCCATCAGGCATGTCCCTGGAGGCCTTGTTAACCCCCATCAGGCATGTCCCTGGTGGCCTAGTTAACCCCCATCAGGCATGTCCCTGGTGGCCTAGTTAACCCCCAAATAAAAAAAATAAACATCCCACTCACCTTACCTCCGTTCCCACGCTTCCCATGTCCTCTTCTGTCCCAGGTCCTCTGTGCCGGTTTTTCTTCTGCAGGCGGCGCGCGATGAAATGACGTCATCGCGCGCGGCCCGCAGGAGACTGAAGACACGCGCCGCTCTGCTGGGGAAGAAGCCGGCATAGACAGCATCCTCCTGTATCCGGCAGCTGTCACAGACACCGGAGGATGCTGTGTATGCCGGCTCCTTCCTCCTCCAGAGCGGCGCGCATCACAGGGGAGCTGCCCCTGACATAAAGGCTGATAATCGCTTTGTGTTATAGTAATGTTAAAAGGCAATCATCAGCCGGCATGCACGATGTCAACTGATCATTGTCTTTCAACATGTTGAAAGACCAACGATGTGTATAGCAACAACCTCCTGCTGTTGCTCTGTGTATCTTCTATGGGCAGCCTCCCCCCCCCCCCAGCTCCCCACGGTCCTCCCACTCTTACCCGCTCGCTGTTGGTGCATGTAATAGCGCCATCAGCGAGCGGGAAATGAGGAAGCTAGCACTCATCTGACTGGTGGGCGGTTGCTTGCTCCCCTGAATGGGCCAGTGTAATATTGGCTTAAATCTCAATAAAATTTTACAACAGTGTAAACAATTGCCCTTTGCAAAGTTTTTATTTCTTCACTTGCAGGTCATATCATCATAACATAACAGAAGTTAACATTCACAACCTGCTTCATGTTGGCATAACTGTTTTAAACATTTTAGCTTTTTTATAGGAATAAATGAAAGTGGGGCTGAAATTCTAAAATTGCATATTTTTTCGTATATATGTTTTTTTGCACATTTTTTAGCTGTAAAATAGCATGTGAGATAGCATGACAGAGATACGCAATTCAATATTTATTACTCTGATTCTGAAGTTTTTGGAAATGTAACTTGGATGTTTTTCAGTCACCAAACTAATAAACTAAAAAAATATACACCACCAAAAGATCCCATTTAGGGATTTTATTTTGCGGTATAGTAAGCATTTTGTCAAGTGTTTTGTAGCATTTTAGCAGTGGAGCGTGAAAATTATTATTAGTTATTTATTTATTATTATTATTATTATTTTATAAAGCACTCTGATTCCAGCGCGCTATACAAGCGATGGGGGTAACAAACAGGGACATTACAAGATCAAAACAAATTACATGAATAAGGTAAATGGCAGACTGGTACATGCGGAGAGCAGACCCTGCTCGCAAGGACTTACAATCTATAAGCAATAAAAAAAAATTACATTTTGTTAATAATATATACTTTTTTTTTATTTTTTATAAAGGCTAATTAGAAAAAACGCAGCCCATAAATTGATACACTATCTCTCCCAGGTACAGTGACACAGGTACAAGTACAGAGCCATACTATTTGGCTTTTGCAGCATTTATTATGCTGGAATGGTTTGGGGGCAAGCCATGACCCCTGAGTAAGGATATACTGCACTGGTGGCTGCTTCTGGGCATATATAAGGGCTCACAGTAAAGGAGTACCATTTGCTTTTGGAGTGCAGATTTTGCTGAAATGGCTTAATAATACGCGCGATTTTGCATTTGCAGAGCACCTAAAGTGCATGCCAGGGCACAGAGGGAAATTTTTGACAAAGCAGCATTTGGCTTTTAAGGCTCAGATTTTGCTGGAATGACTGATTTCATGTTGCATTTGCAGAATCCCTGACATACCAGAAAAGTGAAACCCCCAGGTAAGTGACCCCATGTTGGAAAGTACACCAAAACGGGGACATGTATCAAGCAGCGAATTGTGTTTTTTTGCGAATGATTTTATTCGCAAATGGCCGATTTGCAAATAAAATATTTGCCAATAAGCACTTTCCGCCAGGTACGCCTAAGGGCGGGGAGGGGGTGTGGAGGGGGTGGGGCGCGGGGCGCTGATACGCAGAAAACCTACTCCAGCTCTGAGCTGGTGTAGGTTTTCTGCCGTGTGCATTGGCGCGCACGGGATTTATGTAGAGGCAGTACACCTCTACATAAATCTCCGTAGTGCCAGAGCTGCGGTGACATTTTTAAGTCCCTCGCAGAAAACGTCGGACTTGATAAATGTCCCCCAAAGTGTTTATCTGGATGTGTATTGAGCATTTTAAATCAAGAGATCTTTTTCAGTAAAATAAACATGGGTCCCACAGCATAATCCGGAATGGGGCCCTACTCCTCAACAATCACCTTCAGCAACTAAACATGAAAAGCTTGAGATGTTTTGGTCTTCCTGATGCCCAGGCATAATATCTCAAAGATGTTACAGCAATGAATAATGTACACAGTTATGTCTCAGTACAGAAATATTGCACATAGCGATGTGATGATACTATGATAATGTACATAGTGGTGTATGTATGCAGGGCTAATACACACCGTGTTATCAGAGTTCAGGAATAACACACCTAGAAAAGTCACTGTGTTCAGTGTCACATCACAGTATAGGAATAAAACTGTTAATGATGTGGCATACTGTACTAGTATAATGAACACATGATGCCACAACACAGGTACTGTGCATTACACTGTAGTGACCGGATAATGCACACTGATGTGAGTCACAGGACAAACATGTTGGAGTCTCTAGTTAAGTGTATCTGGAAATCTGTGCTAATAGAGAAAGTCTTTATGCTTATATCAAGTGCTGTGGAATCTGTTGGCGCTCTATAAAGAAAAATTATTATTATTAAATTATTAAAATCGGTAGTCAAATGCTGAAAGTTTGTGAGCACGCTTTGCATCAGTTCTTTATACTTGTGGTTACCAAGGACAGCAATAAAGTAGGAGACAGCACGTCCAGGAGTAGAGTTGAAACAACGTGTTTAATGACACACCAGTGCGCGACGTTTCGGCTAAATGAGCCTTTCTCAAGCAGTGGTTACCAAGGAAGTTCTTCCCATCTGAGACATAGCTGTATCAGGCACATGTGTCATTCAGAGCTGTTGGGAAATTTTAATTTGATAAATTAAGAAATTTGAGATCCATCAAAGATTCCTGCTTCAGTCCAGGGAACCCTACTGCATATGTCAGCTCCTTTCAGGTCCAGTTGGGGTAAAATCACTGTCTAAGGGGTATCTAGTATCTCCAAAATAAGCCCCAGTTCTGTTTAACTAAGGTAGATTTATGGATTTCAGCATCTCAACAATGCCATAAAGGGGTATTCCATGTAACAGGATAGGCGATAAGTGTCAGATCACGAGGAGTTAGACTGCTGGGACCCCTGTAATCTTAAGACCCTTACTCCTCTGTTTTGAATGTAAAAAACACTCAGTCATGCACGCCACAGATCTGGTTATTGCCAATGGAGCTGTGGAAGATAGCTGAGTGGGGTAATCAAGTATCTTCGGCAGCTCCATAAACAATAAATAGAAGGACGGCACACATACGGAAGTCACTGCTTCATTCAGGGAGTTGGGCCCCGTTGTCAAGATCACAGGGGTTCCTTAATGGTCAGAACCCCCGCCCCCCCTTTCCAGGTGATTTGAGAGAATTTATTCTAACTTTGAAAATTAGTTTACACTTGTTCAAACATTTTTTTTATTGTTGAGCTATGTCATTTTATATTTTCATTGTGGCTGGAACTGCTTGAAGTATAATCACTGTTGCCTCTATTATTATATGGGCAGGTAGTATATAGGTTGCAATTGAGATTTCCATTAGAGGGAGGGGAGACTGATATTTCAGGGTCAACCACTAAGGCACTATTTTTAATCTGGAGAAATGACCAAAGATTTTTTAAGTGACAGTAACACTAAGAAATAAATCTAATATTTATTTCATAGTGTTACTGTCACTTAAAAAAAACTTAGGTCATTTCATAAAGACATGTCAAAAGTTTAAAAGTTTTGATGAATCGGTATCTGGGTGTTTTGACCCCCATTCCTTGCTAAAACAAGCCTGGAGAAACACTCAGGCCGCATTCACACTTTCCGTGAAGTTGTCCGTGCTTTCTTTTGGGCTATTCAGACGTTCTGTGATTTCACAGATCTGTGATTCGTGCCATTAAAAAATAGGACATGTCATTACTCTGAACGGATGCACAGAAATGATTCCCCATAGAAATCAATGAGATCCGTGTTTTTCATGGATGTGACACCTGTATTAGTCCGTGATTAACACAGATGTGATCTAATCAATGTAATTTAAAAGCGTTAAAGGGGTTGTCCGGCGATAAAAAATTATTCACAGAATAACACACATTACAAAGTTATACAACTTTGTAATGTATGTTATGTTTGTGAATGGCCCCCTTGCCCGTGTATCCCCCCACCCACGCTAGACCCGGAAGTGTGGTGCATTATACTCACCGCATCTCGTGTCATCCACGGTCTCCGATCGTCAGCAGTGACGTCTTCTTCGGGAGCTTGGCGGATCTTCCCGAGTGCCTGCCACCCTCTGCAGCGTCATCCGAAGCTCAGCCGCGATTGGCTGAGCATAACTGTGCTCAGCCAATCGCGGCTGAGCGGCTGATGATGCGGCCACGTCATCAGCTGCTCAGCCGCGATTGGCTGAGCACAGTTATGCTCAGCCAATCGCGGCTGAGCTTCGGATGACGCTGCAGAGGGCGGCCGGCACTCGGGAAGATCCGCTGGCCTCCCGAAGAAGACGTCACTGCTGACGATCGGAGACCGTGGTCGGCATGTGACAGGTAATGTATAGCGCACCACACTTCCGGGTACACGGGTGGGGGTGGTGGGACACGGGGAAGGGGGCCATTCACAGACATAACATACATTACAAAGTTGTATAACTTTGTAATGTATGTTATTCTGTGAATAATTTTTTATCGCCGGACAACCCCTTTAAAACAGATCGGTGAAAAAAACAGACACAGATGCAAAACGGACTGTATTGCACGGATCACGGAGGTAGCTAGCAGACCACAATCCCGGACCAGGAAAAACACTGAACGTGTGAATGCAGCCTTAGTAAAGAGCATCTTTCTCCAGCTTGCTCCTCTTCCCATCTACAGGAGATGGATTTCATAGTAAGTCTATGGAGCACATCTCTTGCAACAAGATGGGGAGAGGAGTGTGTCAGGAAGAATATAACATTGGACAACAATTTTTTGTTTACTATGTGAACACCCCCACAATTTCAGCCCCTGATGTTGGCTATTTCCTTATCCAGTAATACTCAAAAGGAAGTCCCTAATGGCTGTTTTAAGGTGCTGGTCAATGTAAAAAAAAACAGGCTTTCAGCATCAGGTATATGAATGCCTTATTAACAGCTAGAACAGATACACAGTGTGTTAAATGAATGATACGTAAGGAAAAGAACCCTTTTCTTATGATCTAAAAGGGACTAACTACAACTACTGTAAGTTGTGGTCTCGTGATCTGTTTGCGGCACATTTATATATATATATATATATATATATATATATATATATTCCCGCGATCTTTTCTGAATATATTTATCTTAAAAATTTCTGTTTCCTGTACTAATGGCAGTTTTCATTGAAACAGGAAAAACACAGAGGTGTAAGCCTGTACCTTGTCCAAGAAAAATATAGGCACCGCAGCTCAGAATGCTGTGATGTGGAGCTGCTAATATTGAACTGGAACGGAATAGTGTGGTACTGGAGTGAAAATTACATTTTGCCTGGCAACAATTCATATTTCTGTAAAGAACATAGAAAGGTATTTCAGCAGCTGAATGTAACCTATATATTCCCCTGCACCCAGGCAGAGCACTCACATGCTGGAAGAGGACCGGAGCTGTCTATGTCTGGAAAAAAAAAATCTGACTTTTAAAGTTTTTTCTTTACGAAACCCTTTTAAAACTTTACATATTTATACAATCTTGTAGGTTTGTAATACTGTATACATCAGCAAATACACTAGTAGAAACCTAAAAGAGGTTATGCTATTCAGGAAACCCCTGTCCAGAATATGTGGATGTCATAGAGGACAGTTTCCACTTGAGGCCATTGTGTATGTACAATAATATAAAGCTCCCTTTTAGTGGACCTAGCACATCCATTCATTTGGTGCTACATTTTCCCTGCTATAATGGCAATGGCTTCCCCCCAGGGATAACAGCTGATCTCGGAAAGGAAAAATAGATAGACTACCCATCTCCATGAGACAACACTTAAATTCAATTATATTTAAAACATATTAAAGTTCTTTATTAGGCATGATACTAAGAAAGTATTTCAAAAATCTTATCTTTTTATCAAATTGTTCTGATTATATAGTTTCTAATGAATATTGGCTGCTTGGAAGTTTGCCATGCTTGTTCTGCAAACTTTTTAAAATTCAAGCCACCATATTCAGCAGCCTATAGTTTGCCCAGCATAGGGAATTCCCTGCAGCTATGTGTGGTATTACTGAGATGTCTAAAGGGAATGTATGACACAATGTTATATTAGGGAAATGGAATGTATGACATTATGTTATATTGAGGAATTGCTATTGTGCAGTCCCCTGATGTACAGTGATTTTTAAAAAGGAGATTTACTTTAGGGGACATTCCTACCTTCTATAATCACGGACAATGTGCTACCCACTGGACTTCAGAATTCATAGCACCAACAATCATTATAATCCTGTGAGCTCCGAAAGAGTTAAATCTTGGCACTGCTCTACGAACACAGCCTGGGAAAAGTAGATTGTTGTTGGACTTGGTGGTATTATGTATTGAATGGTCTTGCATTCAAACTACATAACCTGAGGGAGAAATATGGACGAACATACAGCTTCCATTCCATTTCATTCTTCTTTCTTGTTTTTTTTTTTAGAGGGCTAAATTTAAAGGTTGGCCCGTTTGCTAAAAGTCAGTATATTGCAATATGATATTTGCCAAATAAATTATATGGACAGTTGACACCACCATTTTTTGATTTTAGGTGTTTCAGTCACAACTATGAGCGAATTTACAGTAGGAACCAAGTTAATCGATTCACTCCTATCTGCATTCTTCTCATCCAGCTGCGGGCTTTAAAATCTGCTCAGCTCCGTGCCGCTCATCCCTGATTGCTGGGAAAGGCTGGATCCAGTCCTGAAAAGCTTCTCCCAGTTTCCCAGGACTGGATTCAGCTCTTCCCCACACCTGGGCAGGAGCGGCACGGAGCGGAGCAGACTACAAAGCCCCAAGCCGTGTGAGGAGAATGCAGATAGAAACAAAGGGATTTGCTTCATTCCTACTGTAAATTCACTCATCTCTAGTCACAACCCTTGAAAAAAGGTGCAGAAAATGAGACACACATGTATGCATTCTTCCTAGATGATGAACATTGGTGGTAGTACTAGTGTGGAGCTTAAAGATTTTAAACATGGATCTCTTTTACAATGCCACCTTTGCCATAAGCCATTTTAGGACATTTCTCATTTGCTAGATCTTCTATGATCAATTGTAGGCACTATTATTTTGAAGTGAAAGTATCTAGGAGTATTAAAGGGATTGTCCAGGCATGAAAAAACATGTCTGCTTTCAGTTTAGGTGTGGTTTTGCAGCTCATTTCTATTGATGTGAATAGAACAGAGTTCTAATACCACGCACAACCTGAGGACAGTGATGGAGCTGTTTTTGCAGGAAAGTAGCTTTGCTTTTTCTAATAACTCAGCTATGCAAGCTCACAGAGGGGCTGCTGGGTGTAAAGCAAATGACTATGCTTCATTGCATAATTTACTACAGAGTTTCACACCAGCTCTGGAAATGGGCTTTCATGGTTGAGCATCTGCACACAAGCCTAAGATTACCATACGCAATGTCAGTTGTCCACTGCAGTGGTGTAAAGCCCACTGCTACCGGGCTCTGGAACAGTAAAAACCTGTTCTTTGGTTCTTTTACTATCTGGCAGTCTGACAGAGATATTTGAGTTTGCCCTATGTGTGGAGAACACAGAATACATACAATTTGGTGAAGGGAAGCCATTTGTAGCTAGACTCCATTACATGGTTTGGAAGTTGAGATAAGTTAAAGTCTCAAGCACCTTCTCACAATCATTGAATAGGCTAAAAGTATGTTCACACTGAGCATAATCGGTGGAATTCTGACACGCTGTTTCACACTGAGGCAGGTGGGAATCCACAGCAGAATTCCACCAATTATTATTGTTTAATGATTGTGAGAAGGTGCTTGAGGCTTTAAAGGGGGGGGGGGGGCTTTTTTTCGATGTAGTCAGGGAGTAGGTGGCTGAGGGCAACGACGTCCACTCACCTCCCCGGTTCCAGCAGCGGGTCCCATATCGCGGCGCTGTAGTCCCCACTGCCCAGCCGCTTCCTGGTCTCTGACGCGGGCTTGAGACGTGACGTTTCAAGTCCGCTCGGCCAGTCAGTGACAGAGGTGGAATCCCGCCCCTGCCACTGACTGGCTGAGCGGACTTAAAACATCTCGTCTCAAGCCCGCGTCAGAGACCAGGAAGCGGCCAGGCAGCAGGGATCGGAGCGCCGCGATATGGGACCCGCTGCTGGAACTGGGGAGGTGAGTGGATGTTGTTGCCCTCAGCCACCTCCTCCCTGGCCACATCTAAAAAAAGCCCCCCCCCCCGCTGGAGTACCCCTTTAAGTGGTTTGCTTATACTGAGTTGGTGGAAGACTGGGAGTAACGGCCCAGTGGAAGTTTGTGTTGAGTAGAGGGGATGCCTAATGATCCCCATACTCTTCATGCTAGTGTTGTTCGAACTTGTCACTGGGACGGGAGGGGGCTCTCCCAAGTCTTCACAGATAGATGATGTTTGTGAAGATAGGGGTTAGGCATGATATATTTTCTCTGCCCAATCTCTTTGTTCTCAGAAAGATAAGCCACAGCGATAGCCGTTTAGCTGAGGCTTACCCCTTCCTATAGAGAACACAGGGATGTTCAGCTGTGCCAATTGTTCATGTGTTTGGGGAGGACAGGAAGGATAACTGCAAGCTAAACAATTGTTTCCCCATTACTTATTAAGGCTATGTTCACACTGCGTATGATTCCGTCCATAGACATGCGGACGGATGCGTTCGAACCGCGAACATACGCCCGTAGTACAGTTATGCTTCCCTAGCTTGATTCGAAGCGATCTGAAACAGGTCATTTACTTGGAAATCTTCGCCCAGCCCAATAAAACTCACAGAACCTTTTGGATCGAAAAATCAAGTTCAATTTGGCTGAAATAAGTACTCCGTACGGGACCACGAGGAAATCCACGGCCGTGAGTTGGAACATTTCCGTCCTCAAACAATGGTCTTGTTCATTTTTCACGGCGCCATATACAATCCGGCCGTAAGCTCATACGTAGTGTGCATTGTGCGGCCGTATATCGTATACTTTCAAGCAAACGTATACGTGCGTATATTCGCGGTTCGCACTACGGACGGAAAGATACGCAGCGTGAACATAGCCTAAAGGTGTAGAGGCACCTTTAGTGACATGAATCCTACTGAGAAGCTGTGGTGTGCGTTGCATTTATTGCTGGAAAGTATTCAGTAAGGAATATCCTGAGTCTGCCTAAAAAGGCCTGATGAGTAAATGGTAAGGTTATCTATAAACCGAGGCCGCTTTGGAGTGGTAACTATGATAGTCTTAGCCGAAGACAGCGTCGGACTGGGGCACCTTGGGCCCACCAAGGAATTTAATTCTAGGGGCCCATCCTACCTATACCAAATATAACCAGCGTCAAACCTTTCACATTACTATAGTGACTTTGCAGAGAGCTGTGTGTGTGACCAGCGATTCTAGCTCACTGCTAGTAACTAGATGAGCGAACCGGGTTTGGGTTCAAGTCCGTCTGAACACAATCGTTCGGTATTTGATTAGCTGGGGCTGCTGAACTTGGATAAAGCCCTAAGGTTGTCTGGAAAACATGGATACAGCCAATGACTATATCCATGATTTCCGCATAGCCTTAGGGCTTTATCCAAGTTCAGCAGCCACCGCTAATCAAATGCCGAAAGTTTGGGTTCGGATCGACTCGAGTATGCTCGAGGTTCGCTCATCTCTACTAGTAACCTGTCAGTCACTCTATGCAAACAGCATAGCATGCTACTTAATATATATACGATGATGTATATATGATGTATATTTATGGTGGTGTCCATGCTGCTATGATATGCTGTGTTACTTGAAAAAAACTTTTGACAAACCTTGCAGATGTAGGTATAAACCTTGCGATGCATGTTTTTTCCAGTGCTCCATCCTACTTTTGCTCATTGTGCAGGTGATAGATCTGTGTAGCAGGCAGATGTCCAGCTTTATGACTCTGAAATATGTGATGGATCCCCAACTCCTAAGCATAATAAGTTCAACCAAAGAACGCAAAATAAAGACACAACAGGTGTCAAATGGGCCCAATTTTATTTAAAATTACATGACATTGAAAATGGCAGACCCCCGACTCACGAAGAGTCACCCTCCAGCACTCAGGCGAGGAAAAACCTCCTGTGGGGGAAACCTCGAGGGAGCCATGGCTGGAGGGTTGCCCCTCCCCTGGGCTTAGAGGGTAATACCATACTATAAATATGATAAACTGGTTGTGAGAGAGATCTGACTGCAATATCTGTCACCTTATTGATGGCCAGGCAGGTGTATCTCTTCTACCTCACAGATCCAGGCCCACTTCTCAAGAAGGTGGAGACTTGATGAAGGGGTAGTCTAAAGCAGACCACCCCTTTTCCCCTGCTAGAACCTCCAAATTATATCAAGGCTAGGGGCATAAAAGTAGTCAAGGTCAAGGTCCTCTGGCGCATCCAAGATGGCACTGATCAGGGCGCGGTGCATTGCTTTATGGAACCTTTTTTCTGACATAAGCGCTTGTCACCACAGTGCACAGTTACCATGGTTACTAAAGGTAAACACATCTAAAGCATTAACCCTTCAATCACTGGCAATGCGCTTTAATGCAGAGGTCACTAAACACACTTGTGACCAAGCAAACAGCTTATGGTTAGGCCACACTAAGAACAGTAAATAATATGGTTTGATATTGCCCATAGCAACCAATCACAGCTCAGCTTTTGTTTCTCAGATTGCTCTGGTAAAACTGTACTTGGTTGCCATGCACAACTTGGGCAGTCTAACTTGCCCATAGCAACCAAACAAAGGTCAGCTTTAATTTTATAAGAGCTTGTTAAGATATGAAAGGTGAGCTGTGATTGGTTGATCAGACCGTGTTTTGTCTCTGGCAGATTGATAAAGCTGCTCCACTGCTGTAAAGTTTATGATGATGACTGAAAACACATGACATCAAGCTCCCCCATAATGCTTTGCAGTCAGCCCTTCCTCCATACCTCCCAACTTTTTGGAGGGATACTTGTGGTTCACAGACATTTCTATACACTACAATTCCCAGCATTTCCGATCACAGTTTAGAATCCACTGGGATACGGTTATATACGGCAGATTTGTTAACATGAAGGAGACGGCTGACAATCTGATGTACTTGTGAGTTGAAAGGGCGGCCAAAGAGTATTATTATTAAAGCTGTTGAAATGAATAGACAAGGAGGGTATCCTTACCTGTATATTTATGATGCAATTTGGTTGGTGAACTCCCAAGTCTCTCAGTAAGTTCACCTATCAAAATTCATGTTAAAAATGCAACAGATATACGCATTGTGTGAAATGTCCTTCTCCCAGAAACAGCTCCACTCCTGTCTATAGGGTAGCTCTTCCTTAGTGATATCCAATATCCACCGGCCTCCTGCAGCTTCTCCAGCTGTCCCATATTTGGCTGGTGGATCACCCGCTCAGCCAATCACTGACTGGGGATGGACACCGCTGTAGTCATTGAATGACTGAGCAGGCAGTCCAGTCCATCAGCCGAGTATGTGACATTGCAGCTAAAGGAGCTGGGGCCGTGACATACATGGAACCTGGTCGAAAATGACTGAAGATGACTTTCAGCGGCTGTGGGAGAGAGAGCGGCGCAGGGGCAAGGGGACTGGTGAGCATAGTTTCTTTATTATTTTCCCGCACACCCCTGCCTGCCTGTTATTTGTTAGTTTTACAAGACTTCTCCTTTAAAGGGAATCTGTTAGCTCTAGTTTGTGTTCCCCACTGCTGACGCTGTTAGCTCCTGAATACCTACAAGCTAGAAAGTCTCCTCTCTCTTCCCTTCCTGCTTAATTGACACTCAGAAGCTGAGTCCTTAGCAGGTTTAGGTGTGGAAGGGGGAGTTAAGTGAGTGCACATAACATGTACAGTACATATCATATACAAATATGCACAATGCAAAGATATAAAGAAATGCACCTGTACCTATTATCCATATCCATACATAGTACACACACCATACACAGATAAAAAAAAAAAAAACCTATATGTATACACAGTACACACACACACACACACACACATATGCAGAATACACACATCTACACCTCTACAAATGCACATTACATATACACATAGATAATACACACACATGTCAACACACACATATTTACCTCTGGTACAGGAAAGCACCAGGTACAGCTCACATGCTGTCAGATTTTCACATGCTGTGGCCCCAGGGCCACACTGTACAGCCTGCAGCCCCTTTCCCTCCTCTTTTCCTGTGTCCCGACTGCCAGCAGCAGCACATAGAGCAGATAGAGGTAGCCTGATAGGAGAAGGTGGTGGAGGGTCCCAGGGGAGAGGAGAGGGGCTGTGCTAAATCTGCACACTACCTGCTGCAGCTTGTCACTCCCTGTCTGTATATAATATGCTGAAACCCCAGGTTACTAGATAGAAGCAGTAAATAATAATAATAATAATAATAATAATAATAATAATATTTATTTGTATAGTGCCAACAGATGAAAGGCATGTGCAGCAGTGTTGGTGGATTATTCGTCATCCTGGAGCTGCTAAACAGGGAGGCCCACCTCCTGTTTAGGGGCCCACCTGGGGATTCCCCGGTCTGAATACAGAGGAGACAGCTCATAGAGTTTGCTTTATGCTGTCGCCTAGGTATTATAGGCTTGGTGTTCTATTTGGAGTCTGCTGATTTAAGAGGGTTGTCAGGCTTAACTGCTAAGGTTTAGGTTGGGCAAAGGCAAAGGCAAAAACATATTAAAACCTCTACCAGGACCTAGATAGTAGTTTGGTGGCTAGCTAGCTGGTGAAGGCGGTCTAAACACCACTTGGTTGGTTTAGGCTGTGGAGGTTTGGGCCAATAAGGGTTGGCAGAAAAGGTTGTGTAGTGGGACCACAGGTGGTGGCTTCTTTACCATTGGATTGACTGTAGTTCAGGTGTAAGTGGCACCCGATTTGGTTAGTGTGAGTTGGCGGTAGCATGAAGTAAGTGCCCTTTCTGTTGTTTTAGTTGTCTTGGGGTCTTTGTGGAGTACCAGTTTCCTGCAAGTTAATAGTGTTAAAGCTATGTTGAAAAGGTTCTAGTAACATCTAGTAACTAGAAACTTCAGGTAACATCTAGTAACATCTCCAAGATTGTGGGCATGAAAACATTGAGAAACGCTGTGCACAATAGTCATTTTTCGAAATCTCTTTCATTTAAAATTTTGCATGGAAATACACTCACCAAGTACCCATTCTCCCTGCTGCTTGTAACTCTGCATAAGAAGATCACAAAGTCTTAGGATATCACCGGCACTACTCATGTTTGTCCGTTACATATATTATGCGCTGTAGGACCTAGGACACACTTGGAACTGCAAACAAATAGCACCGGAGGTGCACTTCTCAGGTAGACATATTGTACGTGTAACAAGTTCAGTAAAAAGCTGAGGGCACTCATTGGATCGTAGCGATACTTCTTTATTTCAACATATGTTAAAACCTTCGTTGACACGTCATTATTCAGCAGACGCCAAACCTCTTCACATGTACAACACAGACATGATGGCCATTTTGCACGCATGCGCATGAGTTACAGGCATCAGGGAATGGGTGTTCGGATATAAATTCAGAATGAAAGTGATTTACAAATATCTGTACAGGATGCTGAGTGCTGTCTGCTGACTTCCCACAGAGAAAGGGTATTTTGTTCTTTGCCTCTACATAGGCTGATATACATTCTACTTTAATGTTAGCCTGATGAAGGGCTTAATGCCCTGAAACTTTGCTACTTTCACTACCTTATATAACTCCCACAGCCATTTGTTTGTCTAGATAGGGATCACTACTTTCATTATCATTTAGAACATGTCCCTAGGATATGTCAAAAAAAAATTTTCCTCTAAGGACAGGTACACTTTAATTGCAATTTGCATATTGCTTTCTTTTCTTAAGGGCCTGATAACTGACTTTTTAAGATGAATATGTGGAATAAGATTAGAATGCAGCTTTTGTATGTGGTTGACCTTTGTGGCTTTCATCAGAGTTGAGCTTTCACAAAGTAAAGGCTTGTTTATTACACAGAAATGGGATGAAAGGTTGCCTTGCTTGTACAAGATGATTCACTAGATATACAGAAAATTAAAGGTTTGAAAACAGAATTTTATGGAACAATATACTTTTGGTATTGGGTTAGAGAGTACAGTCTCATGCAGAAATCACATATTCATAAAGTACTAGATTTAGACCCCCTTTATACCACCTAAGGAAATAAGAAGGAAAGACCCCCTTTTCTATTGAGCAATTGTTAGTTTTGTCTTTCTATGTACAGAAACTTAAAGAAAATGGGTATTTCATATTTGATGCAAAATACACAAAGAATGGGTCTGGAAGCAGTTGGCTCCAATTATTGTGGAGTGGCCATGCCCGGTTACTGCAGCTCAGTTCCAAACTGACAGGAGTTGCAGTAACCCAGCGCCACTGCTACATAATGAAGGGCGTCAACTGCTCATGGCCGTTCTTTGTGTATGTTGTATCGGTGGTTCTTCAGAACAGCTAAGTGGCATTGGTGCCGCGTGTAAGCACCATCTTCAGTCAGACATTGATCAGCCTTCTGCATTCAAACATCAGAAATTTAACCACTGTCTTTGGGATTTTATTTATGTTTACTGCAAATTTATGAACATTTTGAAATATGTAAATCTGTTAAAAAGAAAGACAGAAAGGCTATGTTCATACACTGTATATATACTGTCTATAACAGTAATTATTTGAATACTTTAAAGAGCAGCCGCTATCATCCTAGTGTTTTCCAAGTTCTGTAAAAAATCCAAACGGAGCATCATTTGTTTTGTTATGTCTTTTCATTGAATATAATAGGATGGTATAATACCTACAAAAAAAATTGTATAATATTTTATATGCAGCTGTCATAGGCATGATATGTGTTTTATACAGTGAATACATAAATAGCAATTCTAATAATGATATGTTGTTACCTGACCCTACACAATCTCCAACTTATAAAGTGCATCTGCACATAAAGGGGGGAGATTTATAAAATAAAATACCTACTGGGAGTAAACTGTCCACAGCAACTAATCACAGCTCCTCTTTCATTTTACCCGAGCTGAGAGCTGAGCTGTGATTGGTTGCTGTGGACAGTTTACACCAGTGTGTGGTTTACACCCTTTGATAAATCTGGTTCTAAGAGCTTATGCATTTTACCGTTTTCAAAACGTTTTAAACAATTTTATTATTATTATTATTATTATTTTTATCATATCATTCTGTATAATATTGTATTTTTATATGTAGTAGTAATAATAAGTGTGTTATCTATAAGGAAATTATATATTCTGTTTTTTTTTCTTCAGTTTAATGACTGAAATCTTTTTTATCCTTTAGATGTTTTATTCACCTTAACAAATGGGACGGCGTAAGATACATTACCACAGCTTCTACATTGGGACTAGCAATGGAATGGAAAATTGAAAGTGCATGGTTACACTTGACAGAGGGTCAGACCAGACAGATCATTAATATCAGTAGAAGGATGATTTGTGGTAAGATCTTTACTCGTGGTAAATTTTAAGGTTATAAGGTGTACTATTAGATGATGTAAAATAGCCGCAATAAAGTGCACTTATGAGGAACTTCTGGCCTTCGTACCCTACATTCCTCAGAGACCATTTTCTTTGTAAGGTTCTTAAAGGCAGACTTGTCTTTTTGGCTGACATTGTGGCTCCACAGATTTCAGTAATCCAATAATGCGCATGACCTCTAGTTATTAGCAGCTTTCCAATCAACTTCATTTTAAAATTCTCTTGGGAGTTGAAAACCTCTTAACTGCAGGTTTTAAGGTCTCCCTCAGAAATATACAGGTCACTCTCATAGAGTATAAGTGTGAGTTGAGCAAATGTTGAAACATTAGAAGGATGAGGTCTCTATTTTCAGGTCAACTACTGTATACAAACAAACATTGTGGTTTACTCTTTGTGGATTTGAACCCACCATATAAGATTAAACTGTTCACATAAAGTACTCAAAGACCACATACCAGTTGAAGAGCATGTGCCTAGTCATGTTAAAAAAGGAGGCATAAATAAATGTCAGCACAAGTAGATAGACAAGAAAGAAATTGGTACTGCTAGTACCAACACAAGACCCTGCAGCACTCCATTCAGTGTGGAGCTTTATTAAACTACTTGTAGGTCATACATGCACCAGCATTGATCATTTCACTTACACAGCTTTATCAAAGCCTTGGCACAGCTGTATATAAGCAAAGAAATCATTGCCATTGTATGAATGACCTATTTAAAGGGGTTATCCAGCTTTAGAAAAACATGTAAGTTTTCTTCCATAAACAGCATGACTCTTCTCCAGTTTGGATGTTGTTTTGCAGCTCAGTTCTATTCAAGTGAATGAAGCCTAATTTTAATACCACACACAACCTTGAGACAGGGGTGGTGCTGTTTTTGCAACAGTAATTAGAATTGCTTACACCTTAACCCCTTAGGGACCTATTTGAGCCTTAATGACCAGGCTCATTTTTCAAAATCTGACCTGTCTCACTTTATGCGCTTATAGCTCAGTGATGCTTTAACATATGCTAGCGATTCTGAGATTGTTTTTTTGTAACATATGGCACTTTATATTAGTGGTAAAATTTGGTCATTATCTTTTGTGTTTTTTGTGAAAAACATAAAAATATCATGAAAAAATTAAAAAATTTGCACTTTACAAACTTTGAAATTCTCTGCTTCTAAAAAAAGAAAGTTGTATCACATAAATTAGTTACTAGGTCACATTACCAATATGTCCTCTTTATTCTGGCATAATTTAGTAAACATATTTTACTTTTCTTCGGTGTTACAGGGCTTAGAAATGTATCAGCAAATTACCAATTTTTCATGAAATTTCCAAAACTAATTTTTTTAGGGACCAGTTCTTTTTTAAGTGTGTTTAGGAGGCTTGTATACTTGAAACCCCCATAAATGACCCCATTTTGGAAACTAGACCCCTTAAAGAATTAATCTAGGGGTATAATGAGCATTTTAACCCTACAGGAGCTGGAGGAAAGTATTCACAATTAGGCCGGAAAAAAAGGGAAAATAGAAATTTTCAAATAATATGTTCGTTCACATTAAAGTATTTCATTTTCACAAGCAACAGGAGAGAAAAGGCACCCCAAAATTTGTAACCCAGGTTCTCCTGAGTATAATGGTACCCCATATGGGGGCGTTAACCACTGTATGGGCACACAGCGGGGCTCAGAAGGGAAGGAGCGCCAATTAGCATTTTCTGTGCAGATTTTGCTGTACAAGTTTTCAGGCGCCAGGTGCGTTTGCAGTGCCCCTGTAGTGCCAGGGAAGGGAAACCCCCCCAAAAGTCAGCCCATTTTGGAAAGATAACCCCTCAAAGAATACATCTTGGGGTGTGGTGAGCATTTTGACCCCACAGGTATTAGAGGAAAGTATTTAAAATTAGACAGTAAAAATGAAAAACTAGAATTTTTCCAATAATATGTATGTTTAGTTTGAAATTTCTCAATTTCACAAGGAACAGGAGAGAAAAGGCACCCCAAAATCTGTAACACAGGTTCTTCCGAGTAGAAAGGTACCCCAAATGTGGGCATAAACCACTGTATGGGCACACAGCAGTCCTCAGAAGGCAGGGAGCGCCAATTAGCATTTTCAGTGCAGATTTTGCTGTAGAAGCTTCTGAGCGCCAGGTGCGGTTGCAGAGCCCCTGTAGTGTCAGCAGAGTGAAACCCCTCCATAAGTCACCCCATTTTGGAAAGTGCACCCCTCAAAGAATACATCTTGGTGTGCGATGAGCATTTTGACCCCACAGGTATTAGAGGAAAGTATTCAAAATTAGACAGTAAAAATGAAAAACTAGAATTTTTCCAATAAAATGTTCCTTTAGTTTGAAATTTCTCAACTTCACAAGGAAATGGAGAGAAAAAGCACCCCAAAATCTGTAACGCAGGTTCTCCTTAGTACAAGGGTACCTTATATGTGGGCATAAACCACTGTATGGGCACACAGCGGGGCTCAGAAGGGAAGAAGCGCAAATTAGCATTTTCAGTGCAGATTTTGCTGAACAAGTTTCCGAGCGCCAGGTGCGTTTGCAGAGCCCCTGTAGTGTCCGCAGAAGAGAAACCCCCCAAAAGTCACCCCATTTTGGAAAGGGCACCCCTCAAAGAAGTCATCTTGGGGTGCAGTGAGCATTTTGACCCCACAGGTATTAGAGGAAAGGATTCAAAATTAGACAGTAAAAATGAAAAACTAGAATTTTTCCAATAATATGTTTGTTTAGTTTGAAATTTCTCAACTTCACAAGGAAAGAGAGAGAAAGCGCACCCCAAAATCTGTAAAGCAGGTTCTCCTGAGTACAACGGTACCCCATTTGTGAGCATAAACCACTGTATGGGCACACAGCGGGGCTCAGAACGGAAGGAGCGCCAATTAGCATTTGCAGTACAGATTTTTCTGAAGAAGTTTCCGAGCACCGGGTGCGTTTGCAGAGCCCCTGTAGTGTCCGCAGAAGAGAAACCCCCCAAAAGTCACCCCATTTTGGAAAGGGCACCCCTCAAAGAAGTCATCTTGGGGTGCAGTGAGCATTTTGACCCCACAGGTATTAGAGGAAAGGATTCAAAATTAGAAAGTAAAAATGAAAAAAAAATTTTTTTTCAATAATATGTTTGTTTAGTTTGAAATTTCTAAATTTTACTAGTAACAGGAGAGAAAATGAACTGCAAAATTTGTAAAGCATGTTCTCCTGAGTACAACGGTACCTCATATGTGGGCATAAACCACTGTATGGGCACGCAGCAGGGCTCAGAAGGGAAGGAGCGTCATTTTGCTGGTGCAAAACCGCAGCTAGTATCAGTTATTAGAATAGCGCAGGTGCTAAAAATTTTTTTTTAAATGAGATTACAGGTAATCTGGGGTAGTGACGGGCAACCTGGGAGTGTTTACTTGCTATCTGGGGTGTTTATGGGCAATCTGGGGTGGTATGAGCAGTCTGTGGCAATCTGGGGTGTTTATGGGCAATCTGGGGGTGTTTACTGGCTATCTGGGTTGGTTACGGGCAATCTGGGGGTGTTTACTGGCTATCTAGGGGTGTTTACTGGCTATTTGGGGGTGTTTACTAGCTATCTGGGGGTGTTTACCGACTATCTGGGGGTGTTTATTGGCTATCTGGGGTGGTAACGGACAATCTGGGGGTGTTTACTGGCTATAGGGGGTGGTAACGGACAATCTGGGGGTGTTTACCGGCTATCTGGGGTGGTGACGGGCAATCTGGGGGGAAGGTCATAGGCAAACTGGGGTGGTGATGGGCAATCTGGGGGAGGAGTGACAGGCATTCTGGGGTGGGTATGGGCAATCTGGGGTGGTTACGGGCAATCTGTGGTAATCTGTAGTGGTTATGGGTAGCCTGTGGCAATCTGAGGTGGTTACAGGCAATCTGGGGGTGTTTACTGGCTATCTGGGGTGGTTACGGGTAATCTAAGCAGTTACAGGTAAACTGGAGTGGTTATGAATAATCTGGGGTGGTTACAGGTAATCTGGGGTGGTTACAGGTAATCTGGGGTGGTTACAGGTAATCTGGGGTTCTTACAGGTAATCTGGGGTGGTTACAGGTAATCTGGGGTTGTTACAGGTAATCTGGGGTGGTTACAGGTAATGCGAGGTGGTTACAGGTAATGCGAGGTGGTTACAGGTAATCCGGGGCACTTGACTTTTTATCCCGTCGCCAATGACTTTTGGTGACGGGACAAAAAGTGCCGGAAGCATTTGGAACAAGTGATCAGTGGTATATAGTATATACCGCTGATCACTTGTGCCAGGACCACATCGGCTAGTCCCGGATCATTGCCTCATGCTCTCCGCCACCTCTGGTGGTGGAGAGAATGAGAGTTTGATCTTTTTTTAAGGGTACAAACACACTTGTCGTATCCGCAGCGAGTTTCTGGCTGCGTATTCGCAGTGAGACTCGCTGAGGATCCCGGCCATGTGTACTCAATGGCAGACAAACTTGCAGCAGGGATTTACATCCCTTATGCGAGTTTGTCCGCAGCTCGCCCCGTTAACTCCCCGGCCGCCGGAGACTATACGTCACCTGATCCCGGCTACGGGGCTCCCGGCGTCTTCACTGCCCGTTCAGCCAATCAGTGCTGCAGTGGGGCCTGGAATCAGCGAAGGACCAGGTGATGTATAGTCGGGACCAGGTGATGTATAGTCTCCGGCAGCCGGGGGGTTAACGGGTCGGCCTTTGGACAAACTCGCAGCAGGGATGTACACAGGGCCGGGATCCTCAGCGAGTCTCGCTGCGAATACGCAGCGAGAAACCCGCTGCCGATACGGCAAGTGTGTTTGTACCCTAAGGAATTAATCACTGTGAACACTAAGGTTATTCCGGGGGGACAGGGGCGGGGGACATGTATTCATCTCCTCTCACTGTGGATTAACGGTGAGAGGAGATGAAAGCATGCAATGCCCGTTACCGGTGGCTGCCGTAATACTGGTAATAACGGCGATCGTCGGTGCGGGGACTGGCCGGGACTGAGCCCACACTCTGCCCCAACTTCTCAGCGACCTCCGGTAGCTGAGAGGAGGGGGCTGTGGGCATTACCGGTGCTGCTGCACTATTCGCCATAAAGAGCTGATGGCAGCAGAATAGAGCCCATTAGTGATCGCCGTAAAAATTCATATCGGCGGTCACTAATAACATAATACATGTATTCTCTGGGTCGCTACGGTTACGGCGATACCACATATGTGTAGGTTTTTATAACTATTACCACTTTGGCGCAATAGAAACTATCTTCCCAGCAAAAACCACATAAACTGTCGCCACATTGCAAGATTCATAGCGTTCTTATCTTTTGCACGAAAGAGCTGGTTTTGGGCTTATTTTTTGCGGGAAGATCTGTAGTTTCTATTGATACCAAGTTTTATATGTACAGTATATGACTTTTTGATCTCTTTTATGATGTATTTTCTAAAGCAGATTGATAAAATACAGCTATTCTGGTACTGTATTTTTATTTATTTTTTTACAGCGTGTTTCGTGCGATATAATTATTGATATCGTTTTATAGATTGGGTCGTTATGGACATAGCGATACCAAATATGTATAGGATTTGTGTTTTTGATCATTTTTATGTAATGTTTTATAGTGTATAGGGAATGTAATGCATTTTTATTATGGGGGAGGGGGGGGCTGGGGGGATTGTGTTTGGTGCACTTTTTTTACTTTTTTACACTAGTGTACATTACTGTACACTAGTGTAAGACTTAGATCACAGTATACAATACACTGTACTGCTTCTGCAGTACAGTGTATTGTGTCATGTGACCATCCTGCTGACAGGCAGTAGCACAGCCACCCCTGTCAGCAGGATGGCTTATCCATGGTAAGCCCGGGGGCCTTCATTAGGCCCCCGGAGTTACCATGGAGACGTCGGTGGGGCCGGACGGCGCCGCAGGACCTCCGATCATGTAAATGGACCTGCGGCGCCGTCCGGTACACACCGGAACCCGTTAGATGCCGCTGTCATGCTTTGACAGCGGCATTTAATGGGTTAAACTGCCTGGAGCGGAGAATCCTCCGCTCCGGGCAGTTACAGGAGGGTGTCAGCGTTCACACTGACCGCTGATCCCCCGTCCTGCAGCCGCCGCCGGGCGGTAATTTATTCCGATGCGCCCGCCGTTAAAAGGCGTACGCATCGGAATAAAGCCCATTAGTGACCGCCGTGAAAAGGCAGCATGGCGGTCACTAAGGGGTTAATGCACACTTTGGCTGTTTTTGCAACAAAATAGCTGTGCTTTTTCTAATCCTGGATAACCCCTTTAATAAAATGTCACATTGAATAGTGCTGTGGGGGTCTTGTTTTTTCAAGAAAGGGGTCAGTGGAGCTTCGATTGCGAGTATCAAAACATGAGAATAGCCAAATATCCCTCCAGGGAAGGAAGCCTATTGCCAAGGGGTGCCTTCCAGTTGGGAGATCACAAAACCACCCTGATACGTAGCCCCTTAAGTCCCACTTTATTGCAAGTAACTCAGTTGCAAGTATTGCAACATGACAAGGGAATATCAAAGCCAAACATCCATCCACAGACAGCTGTTTTGGGGTATTGCCCCTCATCAGTGTGGGGTGGGAGTCTGGCTGATGGGGACAATGAAAAGTAGAGCAACAAAACACAACAATCACCACACTGACAAGTGAAAATACTCCGAAACAGCTGTCAGTAAATGAATGCCTGACTTTGGTAAGCACTTTTTTATGTTGCAATACAAAGGGGCCACCCTGGTATTTCCCGATTTGTGTCCCAATACTCACAACTGAGTGAGACTTTAGGGGCTACGTATCAGGGTGGTTTAGTGATCTCCTCACTGGGAGTCACCCCCTTGGCAAAAGGTTTCCTTTCCTGGAGGGATATCTGGTTATTCCCATGTTTTGACTCACAACTGAGGCTCCGCGGGCCCCTTTCTTGCATATTCAAATTTTATAAGGGGCAATGTATCAATAGAGCCTCTTGAATACTCCATTGGATTTTTTATGTTGATCTCCCTGAGCTCGGTGATTGTTGTGTTTTGTGGGTCTTGTTGTTTTGTATAAATGTTAGCTCATATCAGGATTTGCATTTGAAAATCAATGATGCCCGCAGCCTAAGGCTATGTTCACACAGAGTAAAAACAGCCGTTGTTGCCATCAGCAACAATGGCCGTACTTTGTACTGTGTGAAACACTGCCTATTCTTCTATGGGATCTCAGCCGGAGCGTATACACATAGTATATGCTCTGTTCGGGATCCCATGCGGCGCGGCAAAGAACTGACATGTCAGTTTTCTGCCGCCGCAAGTCAGTGAATTGCGGCCGCAGAAAGACCTGTCACACAATGAAGCGAGCGGCTCTGGCTGCTTGCTTAATTGTGTGCTATGAGAGTTCTGATGCAGGTGCGGGCTGATGCGTCCGCATCAGAACACCGCGGCTGGAAAGATCATCCGGCCGGTACTGCAGTACTGGCCGGGATTATCTTTGCAGAGACCCGCCGTTCCGTGACCTGGCCGGGTCACGGAATGGCTGGTCTCTTACGTAATGTGAACATAGCCTAATACATAGATTGTAACACTGGTTGGCACCGGCCAGTGTACAGCATTTCTAGGCACTTACTGCTGCTACATCTACTATGGTGCAATGCCAATATTTGATTTTTTGGCAAAGGTGTGTATTCTTGTCCTGCTATCCTTCATCTGACCTCTGCCTTCTTCCTGACGAGGATTTTGTTGTCCCTAGTGTACCTTGTTGACTACTAACATTGTATTCGCACCTGGTAATGGCTAGCAGCTACTTAAATATTTCCGCTACATGTAACTGGCATAAGTAAGGTAACACAAACATACTCAAGTTTGCTCAGGCTGTTACAGTGTCAAGATGTCCTGCTGCAAGTTATGAACACTGTTTCAGCCTAGCCTTGGCACACATTTGATAGATTTCCCACAATATCTCTTGCACAAACCACTAGCAACAGTTTGGATGTGATTCAATGTTCCAGTGAGCAACAAACTTCATATTCTTTAAGGAAAAATAAAGAAAAATTAGATCTCATGTGACTCTGTACTTCTGTGCTTTCTTCTCTATGTCCTCATTCTCTCAGCTGTCTAGATCTGCATCCATCCTAGGTTTGTTCCGAGTATCCACCATCCATGCCCTGGAACCTCTCCAAAACCAACAAAAGCTGAAAACAGGGCATCATAGACATATGGGGCTTCCTCCTTGGGGCAGTGCCTCCGATTGAAGCTATCTGTGTTTTATTATCTGTGGAGAGATTCCAAGACGCACAGTAGGTCTTGGTGAATACTCAGCATGAACCGAAGATGGATACTAGGATAAGAATTGCAATAACATCTGCTCACCCCTAATGATAAGACACAGACCCAATACAGATATGAAAATCACTAAAAGCACTAAAAGGTTACCATTTGCAGATAGTGTAGGTCCATCCCACCATGATAAGGTGGCCTCATGCTCAGGATTTACACTATTTATTTACACTATTTGCAAATGCTAACCAAGAGCCTCATTATTTTTATGGAGATTTTTTGGCAGTTGCGGAGCTGTTTTTAGCCATTTTTATGTCTGTTTTGGGCCTGTATCTTGCCATCAGCGGTGAGCTGTTGCATTTTTTGTGTGTTTGCAATTTCAGCCATAGCAATGTGCACCTGCCTAGTGTGAGTGGTGTTTTAAGAGAGCTGACCAAATTTGTCTTTTTGCTTATAACAGCATCTCTAATGGGTGGCTCAGGGGTACCAACTTCATCAAGTTACAGATACTCTCAGGCTCAGGGGCCTGGGGTACAGAAACCCTTTAATATTTAACCTCACCCCCTTTAAAATATAATTTTTATTGTTGCTATATAAAATGAATACAGTGTACACACATGCAGTTTATACACTGATACACACATTGCATAGAACAGTGACAACTTTTAAAGTGTCCCAGTCATTAGAAAATTTTTTTAACTCTCACTGATCTCTAAAACAAGCCAGAAGAAGCTCACAGCTACTCATACTATGACCTGCTCATTTTTATTTTTAATCACGGCTCTGTAACACATATGTAATGTGTGAACGGAGCTATTTAAAGTGGTATTCCACTGAAAATCAACTTTTCCCCTATCCATAGTATAGGGGAAAAGTAAGACATCATGGGGGGTCCGGCACATGACCCACGGCTCTATTAATTTCTATGGAGCTAACGGAAAGAGACAAGTATACTCGGCTCTTTCAGTCGCTCCATAGGAATGAATAGAGCTGCAGGTCACGTGCCGTACCCATGGCTCTATTCATAATACAGAAACTGGAGCCCTATATGGAGATCGTTGGGGGGTACGCAGGTCGGACCCTCCCCGAGATGTCTTTCTTTTCCACTGTCATGTGGATAGGGGAATAGATTTTTCCTGGACCATCTCTTTAAATGAATGGGTCCTGTAATTGCAGGTCCACAATTACGGACGCACTATGGAGCATGTGAATGCGATCGTATAAAGGAGCGAGTCTTGAGCAGTCAGGCAGAGATTGCAGTGGGCAGGGGAGTGAAGTACATAAACAGGCTTTTCTCCAAGCTCATTTTAGAGATTGTGAAGGGTGTGAACACTGAGAATCCTACTGATCAGAACCTTTGACGTGTCTCTAGAACATGTCAAAAGTGTCTTCTAAGTTAGCAATTGCATGGCACAACTGAAGACGTTTTTTGTCTGTATTGTGCAGGAAGACAAAGGGTCAACTAGAGCAAGAGCCACACCTTGTAGTAGCTTCCCACCCTGGCTAAAAGACACTGAGGGACCTCTGGTATTGGGCCTGCTAATGCCATAAGATGCTTAACCTGGCTTCTTGGTTCCAAAAGAAAACATGTAAAGTTGATTTATATTCACTTAATAGGAACAGATACCCTACTGAAAAGCTAAGCAACCTACAGTATAACTAGTAATGGGCTCAGAATTTGATTCCTGGTGGCTGAAGACACTGGATCCATGTTTTCTTGCCAGGCCTAGGGCTTCAACTTCTTCAGCTGCTGGGAGTCAAATGCAAGTTCACTTATCACTATCTATAACATGTAACTGAAAAGTGAGACGGCTGGGGTGGAAGAAAAGAGAAAAGTGTTAGCAGATTCATGCCAGGAGGGCATACATTTCATTGGGGTAGGGAGCAAAGTGGCTCATGGGACAACATCTTGGCACTGGCTTTAGGAATTGGACATGTGTTTTTGTTTTTAATGACTAAATACGCCTGTGATAGTGAGAGAGAACATTTTCTGGCACTGATGGATTTTAGTTGAGTAACCTCCTTTGTAATCACAATGTCTATCTTTCCTATTTGTAATGTTTTAAAATTATAAAGGGGGGGGAGATGGAGGAATGTAAACATGGCTGAAGAGTGCAGTTCTCATCAATCTACTGGCAGGTCCTTTTCCCCAGATTTTTTTAAAATGTTTTTACATTTTATCTAAGATTTTAAAGCAAATGTACCATTAGGAATAGTGATAGCATTGGGATCCCGGTGGCATGGTCCCTATTTCAAAATGCCGCCCGGTTCTTGCAATCAGGGCCGCTGTCATATTGTGCATTAGCCGGCTGTTTGCACTGGAGGTGGGCCCAGTGCCCCCAGTGTAAGGGCCCTATTCCACAGAACGATTATTGTTCGCATAATCGTTAACGATAAACAATCTCGAACGACCACTATTGCGACCGCTTATGATCGTTCTTGCGGTCGTCTTGTCGTCTCTATTGCTTTGGTAGCTACTGCGAACAACCGAACAACATTTTATTCCATGTGAACGATTTGCGAACGAGCACTGATAAAAATAGGTCCAGGTCTTAATAAGCGATCAACGATTTCTCATTTGTTGTTTAATCGTTAACTGCTATTCAACCGAACAATTATCGCTTCAATCCCAACGATTTAACGATTATCTGAACGATTGTCCCGTGGAATAGGCCCCTTACGATATCCCCTCCCCGGGGTGACAGGCTCCATCAGAATCAAGCATGGCCATGTTATCAAGGGCCCACCTCAAGTGTATTCAGTGGGCCAGTGCACTAGTTAACAACAGCGCTGAAAAAAGAACAGCGCCACCAGGATCCCTGCACTGGCCCAGACAAGTTAGTGGGAAAAAAATAATTTCACTATTACTAATCGTTCATTCACTTTAAAACTTGTAGAAGGGCATTTGAGAGCCCAAAATGTTGCATATTGTGCAATACAGGGAGAAAAATTCCTCCTCGACTAATGCATTGACTGCATTTATGACAAATGTGTTTAGTATTTCGATGTTTTTGTAGACTCATTTCAGGATATTTTTGCCTAAATCAAGGCATTCTATGTGCCAACATCAGAATTTGTGGTTAACCTCAATTTATTTTCCTTGCATCTTCTAATATTCTTGAAGTTGTCAATTTTCTTTCCATTCTAATCTTAGTGCAGAATAATAAGTTGTGTAAGTGTGGCATTCTGTTACCAAAGGTTACAGGGATATATACATACAGTATACAGTGGTGCCTTGGATTACAAGCATAATTCGTGCCGGGACCGTGCTTGTTATCCAAATCACTCTTAAACCAAAGCAAATTTTCCCATAAGAAATCATTGATATGCAGACAATTGGTTCCACCCTCCAAAAATAATTATTTTTATTCGGAATAACATGTAAAACAAATGAAACAGACATTTAGAAACAGCTGAACATTTCAAATTATAAGTTACTGTACAGTATAGCAATCAGCATGTGGAGTATAATGTATAGTAACTGCATAAACCTAGAAAAACAGCAACATTTGGTAGATACAGGACGGAACTGCAGATCCCCATAATGCAGTAGCGTAGTACAACAGGCTACAATAGAGAAGCAGGGCTTTTTTTAAAAGTCAGTGTGGTTACATGATAGCAATGGGGAAGGGATGTGCGTTGTGAATGGCTGAGTGTAAGTGCAGGCAGATTATAGCAGCAGTGTGTATAGCTGAGTGTAAGTGCAGGCACATTATAGCAGCAGTGTGAATGGTTGAGTGTAAGTGCAGGCACATTATAGCAGGAATGGTGAGGACAGAAAAAACACAAGGACTGACAGAGACTGCAGGGAGCATTAAGGAATGAGCAGGGCATATGTGGGCACATAGAGGGGTTACAGCTATGGAGCGATTACCTCCACAGTCCTGTCCCCTGATGCAAGCCCCGGCCTGAAGTAGATCTGCTATGATTTGGAAGGTGAGGGAGACTTCCTGAATCAGAGTGCAGTGCTGTAGACCCCCCTATGCAGACCATGTCCCTCCCCCACTCCCTCCCATCCAGTACAGGAAGCTCTTAGCCAAGTTACAATTTTGAAAAACTGTGAGCTCTTCTTGCAAATCGCTCTCAATCCAAGATACGCTTAAACCAAAGTACATATATATATATATATACACACACACTACTGTTCAAAAGTTTGGGGTCACATTGAAATGTCCTTATTTTTGAAGGAAAAGCACTGTTCTTTTCAATGAAGATAACTTTAAACTAGTCCTAACTTTAAACAAATACACTCTATACAGTACATTGCTAATGTGGTAAATGACTATTCTAGCTGCAAATGTCTGGTTTTTGGTGCAATATCTACATAGGTGTATAGAGGCCCATTTCCAGAAACTATCACTCCAGTGTTCTAATGGTACAATGTGTTTGCTCATTGGCTCAGAAGGCTAATTGATGATTAGAAAACACTTGTGCAATCATGTTCACACATCTGAAAACAGTCTAGCTCGTTACAGAAGCTACAAAACTGACCTTCCTTTGAGCAGATTGAGTTTCTGGAGCATCACATTTGTGGGGTCAATTAAACGCTCAAAATGGCTAGAATAAGAGAACTTTCATCTGAAACTCGACAGTCTATTCTTGTTCTTAGAAATGAAGGTTATTCCATGTGAGAAATTGCTAAGAAATTGAAGATTTCCTACAACAGTGTGTACGACTCCTTTCAGAGGACAGCACAAACAGGCTCTAACCAGAGTAGAAAAAGAAGTGGGAGGCCGTGTTGCACAACTAAGCAAGAAGATAAGCACATTAGAGTCTCTAGTTTAAGAAACAGATGCCTCACAGGTCCCCAACTGGCATCTTTATTTAATAGTACCCGCAAAACACCAGTGTCAACATATACAGCAAAGAGGCGGCTGCGGGATTTTGGGCTTCAGTGCAGAGTGGCAAAGAAAAAGCCATATCTGAGACTGGCCAATAAAAGAAAAAGATTAAGATGGGCAAAAGAACACAGACATTGGACAGAGGAAGACTGGAAAAAAGTGTTGTGGACGGATGAATTCAAGTTTGAGGTGTTTGGATCACAAAGAAGAACGTTTGTGAGACGCAGAACAAATGAAAAGATGCTGGAAGAATGCCTGAGGCCATCTGTTAAGCATGGTGGAGGTAATGTGATGGTCTGGGGTTGCTTTGGTGCTGGTAAGGTGGGAGATTTGTACAGGGTAAAAGGGATTCTGAATAAGGAAGGCTATCACGCAATTTTGCAACGCCATGCCATACCCAGTGGACGGCGCTTGATTGGAGCCAATTTCATCCTACAACAGGACAATGACCCTAAACACACCTCCAAATTGTGCAAGAACTATTTACAGCAGAAGCAGGCAGCTGGTATTCTATCGGTAATGGAGTGGCCAGCGCAGTCACCAGATCTGAACCCCATTGAGCTGTTGTGGAGCAGCTTGACCATATGGTACGTCAGAAGTGCCCATCCAACCAATCCAACTGGTGGGAGCTGCTTCTAGAAGCGTGGGGTGCAATTTCTCCAGCTTACCTCAACAGATTAATAGCTAGAATGCCAAAGGTGTGCAATGCTGTAATTGCTGCAAAAGGTGGATTCTTTGACGAAAGCAAAGTTTGATGTAAAAGCAATGTTATTTCAAATACATAGTTAATATGGGTGAAAAAAGACACATGTCCATCAAGTTTAACCAAGGAGAGGATGGATACAGGGAAGAGGGAGGGGTGATAGGTTCTATACATATGCATTTATATTATTTTGCTCTAAGAACTTGTCTAGCCCTATTTTGAAGCCCTCTACTGTTTTTGCTGTGACCAGATCCTGTGGTAGACTGTTCCACAGATTCACAGTTCTCATGGTAAAGAAGGCTTGTCGCCTGCGGAGATTGAACCTTTTTTTCTCCAGGCGGAGGCAATGCCCCCTTGTCCTTTGAGGGGGTTTTACCTGGAACATCTTTTCCCCATATTTCTTGTAGGGGCCATTTATATATTTAAATAAGTTAATCATATCTCCCCTTAAACGTCTCTTCTCCAGACTAAACAAATTAATTTAATTTAATCTCTTCTCATAACTAAGATGCTCCATTCCCCTTATTAGTTTAGTTGCCCGTCTTTGTACCCTCTCCAGCTCTAGAACATCCTTTTTATGAATCGGGTTCCAAAACTGGACAGCGTACTCCAGATGAGGCCGCACCAAAGCTTTATAAAGCGGTAATATTATATCCCTGTCCCGTGAGTCCATGGCTGTTTTAATGCATGACAATATCCTGCTGGCCTTAGAAGCAGCTGACTGACATTGTGTGCTGTTCTGTAGTCTATTATCTACAAGTACACCCAGATCCTTCTCCATTAGCGACTCTCCCAGTGTAACTCCCCCCAGGACATATGATGCATGTGGGTTATTAGTACCCAGGTGCATAACTTTACATTTATCCACATTGAACCTCATTTGCCAAGTGGACGCCCAAACACTCCTGTGATCCTGTAACATCTGCACATCCTCCATAGACTGTACTGTACTACAAAGCTTGGTGTCATCTACAAAGATAGAAACATTGCTGTTAATTCCATTCTCAATATCATTAATGAACAAGTTAAACAGAAGAGGACCCAGTACTGACCCTTGGGGTACACCACTTATTACCGGGGACCATTCGGAGTAGGAAACATTGACCACCACTCTCTGGGTACGATTATTAAGCCAGTTTTCAATCCAGTTACACATTAAATTTTCCAAACCGATAGCCTTTAACTTACCCATCAGACGTCCATGAGGAACTGTGTCAAACGCTTTAGCAAAATCCAGGTACACAATATCCACAGCTGCGCCCCCATCCAGTCTTCTACTTACCTCTTCATAGAAACATATTAGGTTGGTTTGACAGCTTCTATCCTTAGTAAAACCATGCTGGTTATCACTTATAATACTATTAGCCACTACATATTCCTGGATGTAGTCCCTTATAAGCCCCTCAAATAGTTTCCCCACAAATCATTATTTCTAATCTTGTCAATGACTTGACTCTATTTTCTATTCATTTCACAACGTATAGTGGTGAAGAAGTGTAACTTTTCATGGAAAACACAAAATATATACATACACACACTGGTGTTTCTTATATTGCTCTAAGGGTTCATACACATGACAGACCCCATTTCAAAGATCTGGAAATGCAAAGGATGGAGGATGGACAGGTACAATACATGGGGAAATATTCTAAGCAATGCATTTTGTACATTTGGGGTCTGATGGGACTATGCCATATTTTTTCCTGTTGGTTTTCTATAAAATTTCGACAAAAAGAAAAAGTCTGTATGCTTTCATTAAGCTATTATTTAATTTTATTAAATTGAAAGGCATATGGAGGTATACTAGGTCACTCATGGAACTATTACAATGGATAAAACTAACCCGAAATAAGGTCTCTGTGCCTAAACCTTGCTCAATTTGGAAAGCTAGAATTGTGACTACGTTTCAAAGGTTAGCCACACCGTGTTACTTTTACGCAATTTTTTTATAAATATCTTTCACAATATTTTACTTCCCTTGTATACTCCAACATCCTTTGTACGTTGAATCAATTTCATCTCCAGTTATTAAAATCATTATTTAAAATTCCAAAGTGTCATCAGAGAGCATTAAAAACTATATGGTTCAGGAGCCGAGTCACTGTTACATTTATCCAAAAACTAAAAAAAGGTCTCCATTTCATTTTTTGAACATGTCCTTCCTGATAATGATTGTGAACCATACGCCATTATTTGTGTTGTTATCAACAATTATAACAAACCAGTTGGGCGTCCTAATTGCTAACAGTACATTTTGTGTCTGAGAGGTACATAGATATCCAAAAAAATCTTTTATTTTTATTTTTTTCAAAGCAGTAAATTGAAAGTCGCTGTTACAGGCAGAATTATACTCCAAATAGTATTTCCAAAATAACAGGTCAGTATGACCTGCCTGTGTTGTAGTGTGTATTAAAGGTGGAAAATATCACACAAAAACAAACATTGCCAACTGTTGGTGTCTAATTATATATGCCTGATAATATAAAATTGGGCTCTCAGTCTCCATCTTGTTAATCGTGGATTACTGTGCCTATTATACCTGAACAAATTCTGAAATATATTAGTTTATTTTTCTTTTACATATGTTAGTGTTTTAAGCCAAGATGCATGATTTCAAGATACTGGACTTAAAGGGGTCATAACCACACCATGTTTTGCATTACACTATATATTACACATCATGAATGTTTTTTTTTATTTATCTTATTATTATTCCTAGTCCAGCACAGACATGCACATATATTCCCTGCTCTGTGCACATACTGGGTTGCTTCTCTCTTTGAAGTGAAGTAATACCTGCACATTCTCATTGCACTGGGGGATTATGATCAGTTTAGCTTTGTTTATCCTGTACGGGGAGGTTCTTCACCTGGGAAATGTAGTTTCACTACTAGAGTACATGTCGAGTCTTCTTAGTTGCAGGGCCACCTATTCAAAGATCTTCACTAGTAAGTGTGATGGAGTTGGTCTAGGCTATTTTTGGGATGGATGGACACAGAGATACTTGGTGAATGTACAACTAATATGCATTCACAATTGCTGAATAAATCTGGAAGTTTTTTTTTAAACTTGGTAAACCCCTTTTAAAACAGAACTTTAATAGCTGTTTCTTATGAGATAAAACAAAGAACAGGGAAAGAAGCACAATTTTATTGTACAACTAGTTGTGCTTTTGTTCTAAAGCGAAGGCCAACATAAAGTCACCATTTCCGCAGATTCTTTATCCTGTTCCCATCTTTTTTTTAAAATCAGTATCAGATGAGAGAGGAAGAATCAAAAGGGCAGCCAGCTCTTTTTGCTAAAGAAAAGAAGCTTGATGACGATGACAACAGTATATTTTACTGCATTTAAATATTATCTAGGCCTAGGGTTTGTTTTATGTCAGATTGAGCTCTGTGCTTTACCTTCTGTTAGTGCCCCCAGTTAATCTAAAAGAGGTTAAAAATGTATATGTGGCTAGAGGAAAATATAAAATCAAAACCTTACTCACCTGCTCTTAGGCTACGTTCACACAGAGCAAAAGGAGCGGATTACGCAAGGAAATATTTCCGCCTGAAATCAACTGACGCTGAATTCCGAGCAGAATATAAGCAGAATGCAAGCAGAATCCCTGCGTATTCTGCTAGGAAAGTGTTTAGCTCGTAATCAGCTCTTGACAAATTCAGCGCAGAATACTCGAGGAATCCGCGCTGAATCCGCATGCATTCAGCGCTGAAATTCAGCGAGTATTTGGTGAGTAAACTAGACTATACCAGAACATATACTAGAATCCTCCTCCCCCCCTTTTCCCCATTTCCGCGCTGATTCAGCGAGTAATTTCCGCTTGTATTCCGCTTGTATTCCGCGCTGAATCCGCGCTGAAACAGAAAATCAGAGCCCCATTGATTTGTATAGGCTTCCGCTAGCGGAAGAATGAACATGTTCATTCTTCTGGCGGAAAGCGGATTAGTTCAGTGCGGAAATTCCACTGTGTGAACTGCAGAGCAGAATTTCCATTCAACACAATGGAAATTAGCTCTGCACCTATTTTAACGGCTGAAATTTCAGCGCTGATTCAGCGCAGAAATTCAGCTGCTTTTGCTCAGTGGGAACGAGCCCCTATCCCCCCCCCCCCATTCACTGCATCAACCTTTCCGACCCTCTTGGCTACTTCTTAGTTGCTATTGATGCACTGTCCCTGTAGGAACTGCTCTACTCAACCAATCACTGATGAACACTGCTGTGGCCAATGATTGGCTGAGAGAGGCAGCTTCAGCATGGATGGTGCGTCATCAGTAACTAGGATGTAGCTGAAGGGACTGGACTAGGTATAATATAGATTAGACATGAGTGAACTGAACCTGAACACTCTGCATTTTATAACTGGTGGCTAAAGAAGTTGGATGCAGCCCTAGGGAGTCCTGGAAAACATAGATACAACCATTGCTGTATGGCTGTATCCATGTTCTCCAAGCAACCTTAGAGCTGCATCTAATGATGTGTTTAGACAGAGAGATTTATCTGACAGATTTTGGAAGCCAAAGCCAGAACAGATTATAACTAGTGAACAGGTCAAAAAGAAAAGACTGAGAATTCTCCTCTTCTTAAATCCAAATGCAGAGCGTTCAGGTTTAAACGAACCCAAATGTGCTTGAAGTTCGCTCAACTCTGATCTCTAAGCTTCAGGAGCATGGAGAACTAACAAAGCATTGCAAAGCATCAGGGTACAAACCCACTTGACGTATTTGCTGCGTGAATCAGTCTTAAAAATAAGCAGGCAAAACGCAGGTTGGCTTTATACGATTGTTCTGCGTTAAAATACAACAATTGCGTATTTTTGAAGCGTGAAGCTTGTTGTTAGCAAAGCATCAGTTGTTAACAACCTGTGCGAAAAACGCATGTAGCGTCACACTTCAAAAATACGCAATTGCGTATTTTAACGCAGAACAATTGTATAAAGCCAACCTGCGTTTTGCCTGCTTATTTTTAAGACTGATTCACGCAGCAAATACGTCAAGTGGGTTTGTACCCTAAGTGTATAACTGTAATAATGGAAAACTTCTGTAAGTACAGTACAGATCATGGCGCAGAAAATGACACCTCAAACAGCCCCATAGACCAAAGGATAAAAGCGCTATAAGCCTTGTAATAGAGCGAACATATTAAGGAACATTTAAGGAACATATATATTTTTTAAAAGGTTTTTAAAAAAAAAAAAAAAAAGTGCAAGTGCTATAGCCTTTTAAGCACAAGGAGGGAAAAGTGAAAACGCAAAAATGGAAATTGGTCTGGTCTTTAAGGGGTTAAAGCAGAAAGGTTTGCAGCAGTTCACTGTGACGAATCTGCACTCTATATTGAGAAAGCAATTAAATGTCTTCCTCTACTACTAGTTAGTTTTTGCATTCTGACTTCTCTACTCAGGTATAAAGGGTACATTTTGCAATTTTCATACCTTATTTTATATCATGCTTGTTCTAGTAAAAGTGATATTTTCTCATTTGCAGATTGTGCTACCTGAGCAGGCTTCACGGCCTCAGTGCCACTTAGCCCCACCCACATCGCCCCTCCGTGATGTCATTGCCGCATAGGCCCCGTCTACTTGACGGCCATTGGAGCGGGTCGGCCTAAAGATCTAGGCCCCACCCCCTCTAGGTCGGACCACACCAATGGCCTACGTTGGCAATGTGGGCGGGTCTAAGTGGCGTTGCGGTCGTGAAGCCCCGCTCAGGTAGTACAATCTGCAAATGATAAAAGATCACTTTTACTGAAACAAGCACCATGACGTATGATATAAAATAAAGTATGAAAACTGCAAAATTTACCCTTTATACCTGTGTAGAGAAGTCAGAATGCAAAAAGAGGGTGACAGTGTCACTTTAAACTATACATACATTTTCAAGTTGAAGCTTGGTCCTTTTAAGATAGCACTATTAAGCTGCTCTGATAATGTGTCTGAGATATACCTGCAACTCTCAGGCTGCCTGCTCTTAGTGTTAATAATTGATTTTCCATTTTTGTCCTTCCTGAAATGTGATGACTATTCAACAAATTGAACTTTATTGTGTATACAGTCAATCTGTGGCAGGAGTGCTATGTAAAGTAATTACGGGGCAATGCTTACATAAACTTTACAAATGAGCCCCATGGATGTCTGCTGTGTCCATCCTTACTATATGTGGTATAGTAGTCGCTTACAAACTAGTGTTCAGGGATAGGCAGAAGAATATGGGGGGCATTTATTAAGTCCGGAGTTTTTTACGCCGGACTTATAAATGCCCCCGCAGCTCCGGCGCTACGGGGATTTATGTAGAGGCGGACTGCCTCTACATAAATCCCGTGCGCGCCGGTGCGTACCGCCGAAAACCTACGCCAGCTGAGGACTGGAGTAGGTTTTCGGCGTACATTTGGGCGGAACGGATGGTAAATCGCGCGGACTCTGAGTCCGCGCCCTCCGTTCCACCCACTACACGCCCCCTTTCCGCCCCCCCCTGGCGTACTCGGCGGAAAGTGCCGATTTGCGAATATTTTATTCGCAGATCGGCCATTTGCGTATAAAAAAATACGCAAATCGGCACTTTCCGCCGAAAATCATCCGTTCGCCGGATGATACATGTGGCCCTATGTGAATAAATGTGTAAGCTTCTCTCTTCCACTGCAGAAACTATAGCAGCTTTCTTATTGTGTTTGATGTACTTAAATATGAACATATTAGAGAAGTCTTCTGCGACAATGTGCACAGCTTATTATCCAGAATGCAATGTCTAGACAAACTCCTACTGTCTGACCATTTATGTATTTCCTAATCCAAATAATTGTGCCAAATTTGGTGACTAAGCACGCAACAGTTCACTTTACACCGTGTCATGAAGGGCTGACAAGGCCCAGGTCACAGTTATAAATTTTTTGCTGGCTACTTAAGCAACCCTTGGCTCTCCTTGCATAAGACATCTCCCAAGAGGTTGCTGGTCTAACTGTGATGATGTATACTCTGGATCATCATGAAGTAATTCAAAGACTGTAAAATCCAAAAGCCACAGCTTTGCTGGAGAACAGAGAGCACTATTATCCTGGAAGCCCCTAGAGTATTTATAAACCGTAAAATGAAGGCTGGAGAAATTTGAGGCAACGCAAGGTAAACACCGGTGATGTAAAGTCCAGTACTCTGTGCTGTCGTCACTCTAAAGGAGGTGCTGGTAGCTGCAGAGGATGTAATAAAAAATAGTTTTTATGTTAACTCCTTATATACAAGTTACTATTCTAAAAACTTCCATTCACAAAGTAGTATGAAAAAACTCACAAGAACCACTCAAGATTCTGAGTACTGTCTTAGTAAATCTGTAGGGATGAAGACAGGAGAAGAAAATGTGCACAGATGCTGTGTCTACTGGATGTTTATGTGTGCATGTCAGCTCCACATCTGTTTAGTATTATGCTTGCTTTAATATGGAGCTTCTTAATTTGCCACAAATCAGAAAAATGCAGCACACATCTATATAAGTAGCATAATAACCCAAACTAACTCCAGCCCGTTCATAGCATCACGTAAAGACAGTTGGACTAGACTGTAGCCTAGTAGTTGTCACGGCATTTCATGGGTCATATCATGCAAAACGCAGGAGAAAGTAAAGCAACAGTACGAGCGTGAATATAATAGTAAACTGCAATAAAGACTGGTTTAAGACTAAACCTGCCATATAAATGAGAACTGTATTCAAATACACCTGCGAAATACACAGTCACACGTATTGTCGGATACAAAAGTAGTGTCGCATAAAGACTTCTTTCATTAGCTTTTCTAAAGTTGAATCAGATACTACATTCGAGTTCAAGATGACCACAACAGAAAGAATGGTTTAGGCACTCACCAATAGCAAAAAGAGTTTCTGTATTTCCAATACAGGCAACTAGTGTGGAGTAGACAAACTAGCAGGGAACAGCTGTCACACATGTCACAGTGTGCTTCATCGAAGCCCTCCCTACTAGTTCAAGATGGCAGTATGGCGGATCTGACTGAAGGTTGTCTCTGCAGGTCATTCTATGTTAAAATTGAACGGTCATTGTCATACTGTGTGTGTGAACATAGGCTTATGAACTTTTGACATGTCAGAGAGACATTAACAATAAAAAAATGGCCAGCACTCCAAGACCAGTGTTCACACTACTTACCGTAGTGTATATACTTACCGTAGTGTATATACTTACCGTATATACTCCCCCCCCCCCCCCCCCATCATACAAAAATTTTTAACACTGGCCTCTCTTGGGCTAACATTAAGCCTAAAGAACTAGGCAAGAAAGATCCAACTAAACCCCCACAGGAGATGGGTAGAATGCAAGCCAACAGGAGATAGCCATACCCCATACATATAACACAAAAAAAAAACACCACTGTTACACTATGCAGGTTGCATGCTGCTAATATAGACAGAAACAGGAAAGTGCAACAGCAACCTGCAAGTGCTAAGACTTAGCGTACATACATAAAGAAACTAGAGACATGTAAAAAGTTTATATTGGTCAGAGTCTGAGTGCGACCAATTCAATCAAATTATCAGAATAAGGACACTGCATGGCAGGGAAATATATTACGACCAAGGGTGGTTTTATTTTTGTGTCCCATGTATTGTTACATTTCAATTAAATGAACAAGTTTAGTGAAAAAGAAAATAAGCGTAGGCAGTTTTCATTTTATATAACCTATAAAAAAGATGATATATATATACCATAGAATGTGTGCTTAAAAAAGGGGACTCCTGTTTTACTGCTACAACAGTATTCTGTAACTCTTACTGTGCGGTTGTGACAACCAGAATGTTGCTTGCCACTCTTTTAGCATAACTGTACTAAAACCTGTTTCACTGTATTTATTTCCTACAGAGCTTTAATAGCCCTGATCTGGTATGTTAGCTCATAGGTAACTAGATACATGCCCTTGCATACATTGTGTTGAACCAGTCCTCAGTTTGATGGAAGCCAGTTTACAGTCTGCTTGTTACACAGCCAACCATGAATCCAAACTTGTATTTTCAGATGTAGCAAAGATGTACTTTAAAAACATATTGGCTTATGTCATTGCAGCCGTGAAAAATGAACACGACCATTGTTTGAGGACGGAAATGTTGAAACTCACGGCCGTGGATTTCCATGCGGTCCCGTACAAAGTACTTATTTCAGCCAAATTGAACTTGATTTTACGATCCAAAAGGTTCTGTGTGGTTTATGGGGCTGGGCGAAGATTCCCAAGTAAATGACCTGCCTCAGATCGCTTCGAATCAAGCTAGGGAAGCATAACTGTACTACGGGCGTATGTTCGCAGTTCATTTGCATCCGGCCGCATGTCAATTTTTCCCACGGCCGTAGTTTCAGCCGCACATGTACGGCGGCGTGCGAACTACGGACGGAATCATACGCAGTGTGAACATAGCCTAAAACAAGATATATTTGTCAGTACTCACTCATTCTACTTGATGATACGTGTATAGTAGCTGTTATTTCTCAGGAGACCAGACATCAACACTAGAATGTTTGCAGATTCCAGTACTAATATAACAAGCAATGTTCAGGGACAGGGTATGAAGTGGGGCTGGCAGCAATCAATCTAACCAGAAAGCACAAAGTTAATTACTACAATCATCAAATAAAGAGGATCCAGAATAAAGGTGGTCATATACATTAGATAAACGTAGATTACTTGTTGAACAAACAAGTCTGATGAACAATCTTTTCATTGACACAGCCATACACGTTTTAGTACATATTGGCCATTAAAGTTGTTCGAACTGCCCATACAAGATCACAATGACAGTTGGACGAAAATATTCTGGGAACATTTTGGGAAACCTCTGAAAATATACTTTCCCAAAAGATCTTTCTTGAACAAATGATCTTACATCCGAAGAATCACAGCAAGTTTCTTTTTAGATGATGATAGTCTGTTACTGGTTGGCTAAAACAATTGTTTGTTAATAAATTTCTCCCGATGAATGCCGGAGAAAAACTGGACCCAATCACCACACGTTCACCATCACATAGTGACTAATACCACCATACAAAATAAAATCGAATAAACAAAGACATTTATCCCCCTATACACTGACCCATATAGAGGTAGATACCTATGGTACACAGGCTCTGCACACCGTATGTGTGTATATGTGTGGCTATAGCCCCTTTGAGAATGCCAGCAGTGGCTGGTGAAACAGGTCAGTGGACATTGTCTATCATTTTTAATTCTAACATTGGTGCTGTTATCGTAGGGAGAGCTAGATAACTACCTTGGGAAAAAGAAGCGAACATAGGGACAATGCAGTGTATTTATTTATTTGTATAGCGCACACAGATTTTGCAGCGCTTCACCTATCTGTATGTTTTGGGTGTGGGAGGAAACCGGAGTACCCGGAGGAAACCCAGAGCAAACACAGTGAGAACATACAAACTCTATGCAGATGTTGCCCTTGGTGGGATTTAAACCTAGGACTCCAGGACTGCAAGGCTACAGTGCTAACCACTGAGCCACTGTGCTGCCCTATATATTATATTATGTATGTATATTAAGCAGCAGAATGATGCAAGGCTTATACATGACAGCTTGCATCAATACATTAGGGAGAGCAGGATACATACCCTGAGTATTTCCTAAGAGCGATCACCCAGTGCTGCTAAAGGGGAGAGTGTGCCTGTGGGAAACTGAAAGTGATGTGAATGGTTGGAGCATACGATGCAAACCATTCACCCATTGTATCTACCTATCACTGGGAAAAGCCTCTTGGGGCTGCATACAATACTATACAGTTGTATCTGTCCTGTATTGCCTACCCATACACAGCTATACACCAATGGGAATTTTAAAAGTCACTTACATTTTATCAATTTTTAACAACAAAATAAAGGTTACTTTTTAATTGTAAATAACCCACTGGGGAAATTAGCCCCCTAGTAGTGAGTATCCCCAGTAGGTAATTTTCCCAATGCAGGTACCTCTTCCAGCAGTGAGTTCTTCCCCCCCCCCATGTTTGCCTCCCCTAAGTTTGTATCCTCCTAGCAGAAATGCCCCCCAGTAGACAGTATCCATCATATAGGGAACCCCCTAGATGTGAAAGCCACTCCCCCTGGGGATTTAGTATCCCACCTCTTCTGATCTTGGCAATAGAAAGTAAAAATACCAATACTCACCTGGCTTCCGTTCATTCCTGTGGTGATTCCTTGTTCCTCTGGCGGGCCAGTCCAACACTAGAGGGGAACTTTTACTTCAAGCATGCAAGGGGGCACACTTCAGGAACAGAAAAGAAACTTCAATTAAGCCTATGTCTTATGCTGCAGCAATGTTAGTTAGCAATGCAGCGACATGAGAGGGTTAATGCCCGAGACTTATTGACATTGTTATTGTTAACCTTAATTTCCCGAGTCTGCTTTTCTAGGGTTCATTACAGTGGCAAGGGCAGAAATAAGTTAAGTAGTGGGTATTTTGTGGCACAAAAGGAAGGTATTCTGGTACCACACAGTGACCAGGAGGGAGCCAATTGGGGTTTTCTGAGGCCTTACAGGTACATTCTAAAGCAGTGCTTCTCAATTACAGTCCTCAGGCCTCACCAACAGGTCATGTTTTGAGGATTTCCCATACAAAGATCACCTGTGCTAATACCTGATGCGTAGAGAATAATTATATCACTTGTAAAATACTAAGGAAATCCTCAAAACATGGCCTGTTGGTGGGGCCTGAGGACTGGAATTGAGAAGCACTGCTCTAAAGCAATTGGTCTTGATTAGTCTCGTTGGTGTACAGTAAGGCATTGAAAAGGTGGTTGTGGAGAAGTAGCCATATAGGGGGTCATACATGTTTGTAATGATGGAAGGATGATACAGGCAGGTTGAGAGAAAATATAGGGGGAATTTATGGCATAGTCTTACTGTGTATTTGCTAATGTAAAGGCAGTATACACTAGGGCTTCTTACCCGGAATAAGAAGCTATAACTCTGGGTGATTTTATCCCTGCAGAGTTAACAGGGTGGGTGTTTATGTGCAGACATAGGGGTGTTGGAAGAGAGGGGGCTAAGGTGAACACCCCGTGGGCTTTATATCCTAATTTGCATAAAACTTTTAAGGCTTATACCTCAGCGCTGGAGCTATGGAATGAAAAAAGAGTTATCTCTCCTGATTTAGGCTAAAAAGTACCAGTGTACACTGACTATATTACGATCAGCACTACTCAACATTCTCTACTTTTTTATATATTGCTGGGCCTGCATAGAAAATAATAAACACCTTCTCCTCACCTACCATACTCCCTCTCCAGTCCCATCTTCAGGTCCCCCGCTGAATGCTCTGGATACTACTTCCGAGGAAAATCCCAGCAGTGATGGCCCTCTCAGCAAATCACTGGTGGTGGCGCTGTTGCACTTCACTTTAAATATTTATTTGCTTTTTTTTAGCCTGGGTGGGATGGTTGAAAAAGTTTAGTTTAGAGTAGATTGGGGTTTAGTTTTTGCTTCCTTGCATTCAAAAAGCATTTGACTGGAGTTTATGCAGTGCCTCAGTTAGACAGTAAATGTGTTACATTGGGTTTTTTCCCTTGGGTAATAAATTATGTTTTATATGAGATCACTGTTATATTGTTATATGTAAAAAAAAAATATTCAGAAAGAAAAAATAATAAAAACTTTCAAGCTGAACACATGCATTACTGTCCTGGAGTTTTGCACATTTAGATATACATATTTAACATGAATACATGAACAATAGTTCTTATATTATATAGTATACGTAAAATAATCTATAACTAAATATGGAATTCTTTTATGTGGAAAAAAATTAAAAATATATTAAATGGATATAAAAAACAGACTGGAAAAAAAAAAGATTGAATTCAAAATGTTAAATATTCATTCCCTCAAGAAAGGAATGAGAAAGAAATCCAGATCTTCATTAAAATGTAGAGATGCATAAAAAAAATAGAGTTCTTCCCTGCCAAAGCCACATAAAACACAAAGGGTAACACAAGAAAGTCACTTCGCTTGCAAACTTTTAATAGAGCAAAAAGAACAACACATCAAAGAAGAGATCTTTCATAGCAATTAGAGGATTTTTTCTTAGGAAAATATAATTCCTTAAAAAAGATTTATGACTAAAGTACAATAAACACGGGCTGCTATTGGATCTCATATTTGAAAAATATCATGAAACCTTATTTTGACATTTTACAAATCTTCTTTACATTGAGATGGTCTACGATTTACATTGAGATGGCCTACGACAAGATAGTCCAAGCAACTACTTTATTAAGAGAAACTTTGGAGCATGTGGTAATCCTGTGTTTCAAGGCCCTCGGGAAATCAGAAAATAAAATTGACCAATGATATGTTTTTTCTAAAATTATATATATATATATATATATATTTAGAGGGGGGATAGAGAGAAGAGGGAAAGGGCTTCATTAAGGGCCCATTCACACTACAGAATTTGCACAGAATTTTTAAACTTAGTTTGTGCCGCGGACCCTGCTTAAAGTTTCGCCTGTCCTGTTAATTGAATAGGACGTCTCGCGCATACTCCGCTGTCTACCCAAAGACCTGACATGTGCGTGTAAGGCATCCTATTCAATCAATGTGGTAGGCACAACTTCAAGCGGGGTCTGCGGCACGGCCAATCGCTCTGACTTGTGCAAACCCAAACATTCAGCAGGTTCGCTCCTCTCTAAAGGGAACAATAAAGACCTCTACTCATCAGTTTCAACGCATAGGACCCAATAGAACCAGGTAGGAAGAGACAGTAGTTGTGATCATATAGTTGAGTCTCAGATGATAGTTAAATTTTACATAAATTATTTTAAAATACTAGATGACAAATTTAAGGTTCCTGTCACTATGCATGTCTCAACGGTTCAGCGTGCAAATGCAGCTGATGTCAGAAGAATGGGTAACCGAGGCAACTGTCCACATAGAAAAAGGGCTTGTGCATCGAATTTACAAAGCATGGGACATTGCCTTAGCAACCCACGCTTACAGCATCAGCTGTGGATACACATTGAATTGTGAAGATTCAAATAGTGGCAGGTACCGTTTAAGAGAGTACTTTCTTTTTGGTTTGATAGTTTTATGCCAATTTCATTTAAATGTTACTTAAAAATATATTTTTCAATATACATATTATTTATTTGTTTTTATTTCCAATAATTATATATTACCAAATCAGTAAGCTTCATTTTCAGTAGGAATATTCCACACTTAATGAACCTGTCAGGACTGGTGTCACAGAGAGATAAAGAAGAGACATGGATAATGGACAATGGCTTAGCCCCGTCAAATATCCCGACCTGCCATAAACGTCAGCGAGCAACTGGGCGACAGTCACTGACTGCCATTTGTTTTAAGAGTTTCTCTGTCCTCTACCCTGTGTAAAAAGAAAAGAATGGGGCGCCTCCTGGTGTAGGGGGTGAAGCATATACTCCAAGGTGTGTGAGTGATACAGTGAAAACATTCACCTGATGGAGTTGTGTGAATGAATAGGCACAACTCTATGGAGAATATGTATATAGCGATACTGCAGCTCCTCCTGGGAACACCAAACACAAAGGTGTATAGAATTCTGTGGAGTTGGATCCACAAGGAATCTCAGGACCATAGGAAACCCAGGTGCAGAAAGGTATTCCACAATAAGAGACATCCACCGTGGGATCTATCAGGGTGAACCGATACCACTTGTAATAAGATATAAACAGTGTAGTTTTACTTAGCTAAACCAAGGCACCAGGCCCATTTTAAAAGACAGAATTGAGAAGGACGTAGGGGGAAATTTATCAAGGGCTTTGCGCCTATTTTTTGGTGAATAATTGGATTTTTCACCCATTTTTGGTCTAAGTTCTATTTATGAACCAGTATTCGACAGGCGAATATTTTTTGGATGCAACTTTTTTTTAATCTGCCTGTTTTGAGTATTTACCCAAAAGTTTGCATAATCCGTGATTAGCGCCCAATTTATCATTTGCAACTTTTCTAAAAGTCGCACAAACAGGTGCAGGCCTACGTTTGGTCAGTACCAGATGAATATGCTTGCGCAATTTTGCGTCTTTTTTTGCAATTTTTTACTTAGATACATTCACTATGGCAGTGCTACATTTTAATGAATCAGTCACAAGATATTGGAACAAAATACACACCAATATTCATTAGAATAGTCACACACATTAGACGCCTTAGTAAATCTCGCCCTTAGTGTCATCAAATGGACATTACCAGCCGTTTGTAGGGGTGGGTTGGTGGATACAGTATTGCTTTAAAGTGATATATTATCATTTCTTTTATTCCTTTATACTGGGACTAGAAACATACTACTAGTTTCACAGTATGCCTGCTTATGTGCATTTCAAGGAAGACTATAAATGAGAACTATGACAACTGTGCTACTTAACTGGTTTGGCTTTGGGCCACAGCAGGGAGTGGAGTATAAGTGCCTATTTGGTCTTTACCCTTTATTCCACTCCAGGATGCAAAAGCTGGACTTATGAACTAAAGAACACCAAGTTGCTCCTCAAGTGTGATCCTGGTGTGAGGAGCAGCTGGTTCCCAAGAACCAGATTGAGTCGGTGTGAGGCATCAGGGAACAAGCAGAGTAATCATAGTCAGGAGGCTGGGTCATCAGCAGGAGAGTCAGTGCAGTACCAGGGAATGATACGGGTATCGTAGTCAGACAGGTGAAGGGTCAAGGTAGGCAGCTTCAGAGGCAGGTCAGACAATCTGAGTCCGCAACAGGAGAGGCACACAGTACAGACAGGCAAGAAGTGAAATCTAGAGAACAGATCACAGAAAGGCACCTTTTCTTAAAATGCAGTAGTGCAACAATGCTCATGCAAGGAGGAGGGGCAGGTGCAGGTTTCTCTGGACTGGCAGACCTCATACTTTAAAACCTCAGGGGGCTTGGGATAGGAATTTATCAGTATGCTTTAACTATTCATGGCTGTATGTTATATAGTACATTAAAAGGGTTGTATAAGATTTAAAAAAAAACTGCTTTGGTATTTCAGAAGTAGCGCCATTCTTATCCACAGGCTGTGATGGAAAGTGTAACGTATATCACCTTTCAAGTGCATGGTGGTAGTTCAACCAATAGTGGGAATACAGTATATAGGAAAGCAACAGTATGAATACCTGAGGCATGGGTGGGATATTTTTCATTTAAGAAACTATTACTTCCCATAAACAACCATAAAGCACTGAGTTCCTTGCTTTTATTTTCAAAAAATTTCATATATTTTATGAAATATGATTATACATAAATTATGCTCATTGTTAGTGGATCAAAACTATGCAATTATTGCTGTGCAGGTTCTGTTTTTCTTGTTCAATATGGCTATCTTGCAATGAACAATACTAAATACTCCACTTTTAGGCAAAATAACAGCTTAAGTAATGTTAATATTGCTATTGGTGTATATACTGTATAATATATTTTATTAGCAATTAAAGCAATATAAGAAAGTGGCATACTGTTTTCCAGCTATGAACTCAAGTAGTGATCAGACTTAATGAAGAAATAAATATAGTGAATGTGAACATATTATAGTTATCATACCTGTTTGCTGCCTTTAAGAGCCACTTGCAGACTACTTTATTAAGTTTGGTTAGTATTATAAGACTTGTAAATACCTGTAATAAGAAACTCTTTAGTTTAGCCAGTTACGTTCTAATCATAATATATTTATTTTACCAGAAGTGCAGAAGTTATTCATTTTTTCTTCTTTACCTTTTAAGAGTCATAACTTAAAAACCCACAGATGAGAGTTCTGAACGGCATGGGCCATACTTCTTAACCAGTTTACTTTAAGGTTGAATTATGTAACTTGTGGAGTGTAATATTTGCTTTGGGCTTATTGAATGTATATTTTTCAAAGAATTACTCTTGCAAGGTACTGGATTGGGTGTCCAGCTGGCAATAAATAACAATCGAAAGGTTTCTCAGCATTGAGTTTCCAACTGATCTTAAAGTGCCACTGCCATTAAAAACTTTCAAAATCTAAATGAAAAGACCATGTGAAATAAAGCATGTCTGCAATTTACATCTGCACGCTTACAGAACAGGCACCCATTTGATTGATGGACACATTAAGCCGTGACTCTCCGTACTGGCTGGGACTTCCTGCATTTGGTCTCTTTTTTTAACCAGTACGAGACTAAAAAGCTGCATTCAGAAGACTGGACCTGGATTTCTGGTGAGTATAGATTTGTTTTCAAGCATGATAACTAAGAATAAGATAATGACTGTAAATTCATCGCTTTATTTCTCACCTACTGTTGATTTAGAATTTTAAAGTTATAACCACAGTGACACTTTAACTTTTGACATGTCTGTGTGACAGTAACATTATGGGTATGTTCACAGGATAGATTTTCATAAGAATTCTGGAACAGATGTTGGAATCCATGTGAAATCATTCTGATTTTAATTAGCAATCCATGTCACTGCTAGAAAGCCATATAACAGAAAAGAGGGTAATCAGAAGAAATGTTTGCATACAGCATATTTATTCATTCTTTTCTCTGACGCGTTGTATGTCCATTGTACAGCAAATTTCACAGGAACGTAACAAACATATCATCATTTGTATACAATGTTTTGCCATTTTTCACCATATGCAGGGTGAAACGTAAATGAATAATTCTTTGATGTACCTGCTGCCGTGCAGTGGCCTTAAAAGAAAAAAAATCAATATATCCCTTTGGTTGAATCCACATGGATCTAAACTAAAATGACTTTAACAGCAGATTTGAAGCCTCGTCATGCCCACTATGTTGTGGCTTTATGATTGGTTTCATTACTTTCTGTGTATAGTGATGGGATCCACAGTAAGGCCATGTTCAGAAATCATATAACACCGGCCGTATAACAGCCCATGTTACTGAAGATCATCCCAGCCGATACTGCAGTACCGGCTGGATGATCTTCATTTCTGATGAATTCGGATGCGGACACAGCCATGTGCGCCTCTATCCCAATTCACCGCTGCACACAATGGAGTGTTCGGACGAGCCCTACACTCCATTGTGTGAACTGAAAGGGTTCTCTGCGAACTGACATGTCAGTTTTCTGTGCGGCAGGATGGAATCACGGGTGGAGCGTATACTATGTTCATACTCTCCATCCGGGATTCCATTCATTCACAATACAACGTATTGTTGCAAATTGCAGTGGCCGTGATTTACACAAAACATACTGTACGTTGTGTGAACATGGCCTAAATGTGCAATAATGTCCACATGTAGCAAGTAGTTTTTGCTGTGTATCTGTGACAGTTCTGCATGAAACAATTCTGAGGCTTGTGAAATCAACCTAATGGTATTAAGATCGAGTGCCTGAGTCAGGATGTGCTGTAGATACGACCCTGACCATGTGCACCTATTTCTGCTGCACTTCAATGATGATGGGAAAAGGATTGAAGAAAAGTTGTCTGTGTAGTGTCCCAGAACAGTTGTGTCACTACTTCTAGCACCACCTGTCATCAGGTATTCTTGTGTCTATGTATATGCTCTGGACTGAAGGACTGCTTTCTACACTCTGACCACTTGGTGTCTCACTTTTCTGTGTATATTGCACAGCTAGAGGTGAAAAGGGTTAATTTCTCACTTATGTGTTAGTAGTGTCCAATCCTTAGACTGGATACCACACACACAACAACCTATTACACACTCAAATGTAGCTTCTTCCAGAAGCTTCCCCACCAATTGGAGACAAGTCCCAGTATCGACTTTAAAACTACCTGTAGGTATCTGAGTGGGTGGACTAGTCTAGAAGAGACTGAGAGGAGTTCTAGCTAGTGAGTGTTATTAAAGCTATGAAGTGCTAAACAAAAGCTGGTGTAACTACCCAAAAGGGATAACCTTGCCCAGGCTCGGAGTGGCCCACAGGGGAACAGGGGAATCCCCCGGTAGGCCCTACCCATTGGTGGGCCCCTGAGCAGGAGGTGGGCCTCCCTGTCTAGCAGCTCCAGGACAACATATCCAGCACATGCCTTTCACCCAGTCACTCATTGCCTCTATGAAGTAACCTGGGGTTTCATCATATTATTACAGGCAGTAGCATGTAGCGTGCAGATTTAGCGCAGCCCATCTCCTCTCCCTTGGAATCCTCCACCACCTCCTCCTCTCAGGCTGCCCCAACCTGCTCTATATGCTGCTGCTGGCAGTTGGGACACCGGAGGAGAGGAGGGAGAGAGGCTGCAGCCTGCACAGTGGAGCTGCAAATCTGACAGCATGTGAGCTGTATCTGGTGCTTTACTGTAACAGAGGTAAATCTGTGTGTGTGGACATGAAGTATGTATACTATGTGAGTCTGTGTGTATGGTGCATGTGTGTGTATTATATATGCTTATATGTAATGTGCATTTGTTTAGATGTGCATATAGTGCACGTACTATGTATGCATAAAGGTCATGTGCATTTCTTTATCTGTGTATGTGGTGTGTATGTATTGTGCATATTTATATGTAATACTGTATGTATGTACACATTACAGTATGTGCAAACACCTATAACTCCCCCTCCCATACCTAAACCAGCAGGTGTCAATCAAGCAGAGAGAGATTAAAGGGAAGACTTTCTAGCTTTTAGCTATTAGGGAGCTCGGAGAAGCTTCTTTTCCTCTTTGTACCAGAGAATATAAACAATTTCCTTTAAGGATTCAAACCCACTTGCCGGATCTGCAGCGAGTCTCCATGCTGCGTTTTTGCAGCAAGACTCGCTGCAGATCCCAGCCCTATACTTTCATTAGCAGAGAAACTCGCAACAGGGATGTACATCCCTGCTGCGATTTTGTCTGCAGCCCTTCCCATTAACCCCCTAGCCGCCGGACATTATACATTACCGGGTCCCCGTTCCAGCGCACTTATTGGCCGGGCAGAACGTGCCGGGAGCCGCCGAAGCAAGCAGGAACGGGGACCTGGTAATGTATATCCTGCCCGCCCCCCCTGTATCCCCGATCGCCCCGGCCGCATGATCGCCCCCCGCACCCCCCGGCCGCATGATCGCCCCCCGCTCCCTCCGGCCGCAGGATCGCCCCCCGCACCCCCCGGCCGCACGATCGCCCCCCGCACCCCCCGGCCGCACGATCGCCCCCCGCAGCCCCCTGTAGCCCCGATCGCCCTCGGCCGCATGATCGCCCCCGCACCCCCTGGCCGCAAGATCGCCCCCCGCACCCCCCGGCCGCACGATCGCCCCCCGCACCCCCGGCTGCACGATCGCCCTCTGCACCCCCCGGCCGCACGATGCGGGGGGCGATCGTGCGGCCGGGGGGGGGGGGGGGGGGCGATCGTGCAGCCGGGGGTGTGCGGAGGGCGATCGTGCAGCCGGGGGTGCGGGGGCCGATCGTGCGGCCGCGGGGGGCGATCCTGCGGCCAGGGGGTGCGGGGGGCGATCATGCGGCCGGGGGCGATCGGGGCTGCAGGGGGGGCGGGCAGGATATACATTACCAGGTCCCCGCTCCTGCTTGCTTCGGCGGCTCCCGGCACATTCTGCCCGGCCAATCAGTGCGCTGCCCTGCCGCAGCACACTGATTGGCCGGGCGGCCCGTGAAGACACCGGGAGCCCCGAAGCAAGCGGAAACGGGGACCCGGTAATGTATAATGTCCGGCGGCTAGGGGGTTAATGGGGAGGGCTGCAGATAAAATCTGTACACAATCTGCAGACAAAATCTGCAGACAAAAATGTACATCCCTGCTGCCAGTTTCTCTGCTAATGAAAGTATAGGGCTGGGATCTGCAGCAAGGAGACTCGCTGCAGATCCGGCAAGTGGGTTTGTAGCCTAATAAAGGAATAAAAAGCAGATTCCTTTAACCCCTTAAAGGGACAGTGTCACATTTTTGATAATTTTTTAATGAAAAGTAATAAGTATAAATAAGTCTGTAGGATGTTTTTTTTTTTTTTTAATGTAGTGTTTCACTATTTTTTTCTAAAATGTATTGCTGCACAGGGGGCTGCCATGTTTATAGTGTCTGTGTGTGACGTCATTTCACGACACACACACAGACACTATACGGCACCTCCACATCATTGAAGTGAACCGACGGAGTCCGTCTGGTTCACTTCACTGGAGGCTCCGTCACTGTGTACTGCGCATGTGCATAGACATGCGCAGTACACAGCTACAGTACATGGGGCGGGTGGCGGCGCCATTTTCTTGAGGTCCCAGCCCGAGAACCGGGGAGGAGAGAGAGACCGCACAGTGAGTGGACAGGAGAACTGTGTGCAGCTCTCTCTCCCCCCCGCCCCCACGCCGGAGGGGGAGAAATTTAATAAACTTTTGCTTTGGGTGCCGGGACATTGCTATCACCCAGCAATGTCCCGGCACCAGTCACCGCAGCTCTCTCCTTCTTTCCCCCAGCAGCAGCTCAGCAGCGTTCTGTGGGGGAACGGGCTTGGAGATGCTGCGGGGGGAAGATGGAGAGAGTAAGGCTGATGGCAGGGGGAGCAGGGCACAGCAGCGTCTGCTGCATGCTGTCCCCCCTGCGGTTGCCGGACCCGAGAGCGATGGGGGCAGAGAGGAGGTGAGGGGATGATGGAGGTGAGGGGATGATGGGGGTGATAGAGGAGGTGAGGGGATGATGGGGGTGATAGAGGAGGTGAGGGGATGATGGGGCATCGGGGGTCTAATCGGGGCAGAAAAATCCTATTCAGACCTGAGAGGGATCCGGCCAGCTGTCAGTGAACCGGGCCGGCGAGGACTGGTGGTGCGCGGGGCTCCCCCGCTCCGGGCTGTGACAGGAGTGGAATGCGGCCTGGGAGATGGGGCAGCCCCGGCGTCCAGGGCCACCAGGTGGAAACAGCGGCGGCGGCGGCGGTGGTGGACGCCGGGGCTGCCCCATCTCCCAGGCAGCATTCCACTCCTGTCACAGCCCGGAGCGGGGGAGCCCCGCGCACCACCAGTCCTCGCCGGCCCGGTTCACTGACAGCTGCCCGGATCCCTCTCAGGTCTGAATAGGATTTTTCTGCCCCGATTAGACCCCCCGATGCCCCATCATCCCCTCACCTCCTATCACCCCCAT